>NC_134826.1:131649142-131949142 GCF_004210375.1 Tachypleus tridentatus
CCAGCTTATCAAACAGTATCTCAGAGAATTCTTATTGAATATTGTTTCTAGAAGTAAATCTTTCATGCTTTATAAATATGTATTAGAGTTGAGAGTTTTCTTATTCTAAATAATATCTTATGTCTCTAATTAGCTTTTCTTTTATTTTTGAGTTAAGATAACCTTACTTTATTCAAATTCTGAATCTGGTTCATATAAATTTATCAAGTACTTAATGTCCACCTAGACCTAAAGAATGTGTAGTTATATTTTGGAAGACAATTAATTAAAAAGTGTTTCGTTCCAGAAGATGTGTTTTCAACTAACTGTGGTCACCATCCATGCAATTCTGTTCCATCATGTCACAAAAATGTTCAGAACCCAGAACATACTCTACAATCAGGTACTTTGGGGAAGGAAGCTAGCTTGATGCCTGTACCATCTCCACAACAAATCATGTACCTTAATTCTTTTGATGGCCAAGAGCTCACTATTCAAAAACAGCCCAATACTAGTCTAGAAGCTGATTTAATGTCCCCAGCAAGGTCAGCAAACAATCATTTTGACTAATTGAGAATGTTACAGAGTTAAAGGCCTATATTTATTGTAGTTTCAGTCCCAATAATAAAGACTGAAAATTTCCATCAAACGTGTACTACATACACTTGTAATAATAAAGTTTTAATAATTGAAAAATATTAGCATTTCAGTTTAGAAAAAGTAGTTATTAATTAATGCAGGAGATGACTTTCATCAGAATAGACCAAAATCAAGTGTAAAAGTTAGTGTGATTGGATATTAATTAAGAGAAAATAAATTAATCTTGGAAATTAACCGTATATATCTCTGCAAAGCTTTTACAAGAAGCGAAGTACTACAAGCTCTAAAAAGCTGAATAAATGTTCGTCTTTAGATTAAAATTAAGTCAAAGTGCTACTTTGAGTTAATACATATGTGTGAAAGTTTTGGTACAGAGTTAAATTTGAAGTTATTATCAGTTTAGTTGAAAATTAAATTTTTCGTGGATTTTCCTCAATGCTTGATTTTCAACTTTTATGCCTTACATATATATATATATATATATATATATATATATATATATATATATGGCTAAGTCAGTTGTCACATATCAGTATTAGTTTTATTTTATGTTTACTAAAATTAATCTGATACAAAGGAATTGTAACACCAAAAAAATGTTATCTAATTTCAAATGAATGGTAGTAAATGCTAGCATAATTGAGCTATATGCTTTATTTTAACTATACAAGCTTACAGTGTAGGATTTGTTTTTTAAATGGTGTTAAATTCATTTCTACAACACACGCGCAGAGAAAGAGACAAAGATATATATATATATATATATATATATATATATATGGGCAAGCTGCATATGTTTTACTGTAATGGTTCTTTCTTCAGAGCTATTATTATTAAAACGTTCTTTTAGAGGTTACCAAGTGTACCTTTATTTATTTTTTCTTAACAATGTACAAGTGTCATTGTTTTATTGAAATATGCATTAGGTCTTGAAAACCAGCTTAGACTTTCCTTTTCTTTCCACAGGTTATCCACAGATACCTCTCAGTCTTTCCCTAGATCTGATGGAATTCAGGGACCATTGCCAGTATCAACAATGTGTGGTGTTCCTGATAATATGAATGCTCAGTCATATGTAAGTCTGCAGGCTTCACTAGTGGACAGTAACCAACTTAGGTATCCTCTTTCAAATCAGATGGCTGGCTATGACAATAATCCTCGTTTTATAAATACACCACCTCAGGGAGTAGACCTTGGCATGCAACGTTTTGCTGTTCCTCAAAATTCTAGTTTAGAGGAAATGGCTCGAATGGCTGGAGGTGGGACATTGGAGCGATTTCCTAGTGGAATTAGTATTGGTAATGGCCTTAGACCAAGCAGTTCAAATATGGAAGGTATACAGAGATTTACATCTTCAAACAATGGTGTGGAAATAATGAATAGGTTTCGAGGACCAAATTCTGGTGTGGAAATGATGCAACCTCGATACCCTGGCGTAGGGACACACTTGATGGGCCCAGATGGGATTCAACCACATCCTCAGTTCCCACCTTCTGGAGCTGAAACTATACAGCCTCATCAGTATGCAAGTCCTGCCCAAACATTGATATCAAATGAAAGCCACTCCCATCTCCATTCCCTCCAGAAAATGACTCCTCCTTTTGACATCCCTCCTGGAGTAAAATTGTCTTCAGAAATTGCCCAGCATGGGACTGTAAGCCAGATGTGTTCAGGGCCACCTCAGCTTTCTTATCAGCACATGGGATCTCAAAAACTCACACATTTTGACCCACTTGGCTCCATTGCTGCAATGAGTGATTCAGCTGGGTCAGCATCTTCAACCGTTTCTCAGACACAACAGAGTATGATGACCACAACAATGAATATGTCTAGTATGCATGTAAGTGGTAACCTAGGAAACAATCCAAATCAACCACATGTAGTAAATTTTAATACCTCAATGCAGGCAGTTCAGGGTGTTCAGCAATCCATGACACAGCAGGGTGGATCAGATGGGGCTCAAGGGCAACAACAATACATGGGTTCTCAGATGGCCCATAACATGGGTGGTGGTCCTCAGACTGTGAATAATACTTATGTTAACGCCACAATGTCAATTCAACAGCTCAACATTCAAAATGTGACAACTCCCACTTTTAGCCCTACCATACACCATCCACATTCATCTGTTGTTCAGGGACAACACATGGGTGCACACACGGTTAGTTCGTCTGTCACCTCGAACCAATCTATAGCCCATAGTTCTGTATCTCAAAAGCCCTCTGTGAACATGAGTGGGGTTGGGCCACGTGGGCCCAACCAACCGCAGCCATTTCCAGGACATCCTGTGGGTGGACAAAGAATGATGAGTCCTCTAGGAGCAGCCATGGGACAAGGAATGATAGCCAAACATACAGGGCCACCAGGTATTCCCTATAATACTACAAATGTGCATGTGAAAGCAAGTGCTCCAAATACTATTCAGTACTTACCAGCCAGGCCTACTGTAGCTACTCCTGGATCCACTCGGCCACCTAGTCTGGAATTCCTACAAAGGTTTGCTACCCCACTGACCAACCTTGATGCAAAGGTTCCAACACACAACCTCCAGTACTTTCCAGGAGTTACTCCCGTTAACTCAAACATTGGACCGCCATTGGGACCTTCTGGTCCAGGGCAAGTTATGATAAATACTCAGCGACCAGTGAGTATAGGAGCAGGGGCAATGTTGAGAGGACCACCAGTGAGTCACCAAGTCATAACTGGTGGGGAAATGTACCCTGGTCCATGTGGTCCTGGAGGAAATGATCCTGCAATGTTTGGTCAACCTCCAAGACTACAAGGAAATGGCATGATGAGTATAAGTGGTATTGGAGGAGGGCAGGGTGGAGGAATGTTTCCTGGAAAACAAACGCAAATATCACCTGCAGGAATGGCAGATGTAAGTCAACCCCTACAACCATCTTTAGGACATTCAATGAATTATAAACATTCTCCTCTGTATGCCCCCACAACTGCAGACCCAAACTATGCAGTGCAATTTCACAATTTTCAGCAACAACTGTATGCTACTAATACACGTGGTAGCCAGAGTGGCTTGTCATCAGGACAGACTTTCTTTGGTCCAAAGTGAATGGTTAGCTACCATTTATGACAGTTGGAGCTCATTAGTGATCTGCAATGAACAGTGTGCTAACTTTTAAGTTACAAGTTCCTTCAATTTGGCTGAGCCATAGCGGGTAAACACTTCATATGTACAAATACCATACTGTGTATATAACATTACCCGTATGTACTTAAAGTTCACGTGAAGCATGGCTGTGTGCTTCTTGTGTATGTGATTACTTGACAATGTATGTTGGCATGATAAATCTACTTGCTCAATAGTTATAACACAATGTAACATCGTGTCAATACCACAGATATTGAAATGAAGTGAGTTTTACAGTGAATACTATAACAATAAACCTGAAAGTCATGTATTCTTGTATCTTGCTCAGTACTAGTGTATTGAATACAAAGGCTGTTATAACTGTTCACTTTTTATCAGTCCCAAAGCAGACGTACACTGCACCTGGTGCCATGTCGTGTGGTGTTTAAGAGAAACTAATACTCACTGCTTTATATAGCAGCTCACTTGAACCTTGCCTGGACATTATTTACTTTTATCTAACCAATTGTACATTTATTGTTGGGTTGCAGGCAAGATTAATAATTTGGTGCCATTTGTGTTTGTCATGTTAGTTTGAAAGTATAATGATACTGTACATATTTGCTGCCATTTTTTACCATGTGGGAAAAGTAGAAACCAGTGACTATGTTTGTGATGGAGAGTGAAAGCTGCAGAATTGTATTACAGATTTCATACTAAAAGCCATGAGTTTTTGTAGGAGATACTGAGATGTCGGTCATGAGTAATTTTATTTTTGTATTTTATCAACTCTTACAGCAATATCACACTCAAAAAAATACACACGTAACCAAATTTCTGTTCATCGTGATGCACAGGCACAATTGTTTTAGGCTTGACTTTATATTAGTAAAAATTAATTATGCTCTTTCTACAGTTCCACTTCACACAAAATATTTTTTATATTAAGTGTTTGAATAAAAGGTTAGAGCAGAAACAAAATGTAGCAGTCAATATTCTAGATTGTTTTTCTAGATTATGTAAGAGAAAATAAAATGTACTTAAAATACTATTTAACTGTTACTCTGTCTTTCCAAATGAATAGTTTTTAAACTATTTCGTACATTTCAGTAGCTTTAAATGAATTGTGCAATGTGTGAAAAGTGCTATGATTAAGGTTCTTGTAGAAGAGTTTAAGTTACTTTAAAGGAATACTGTAACCAGCTAAAAGTTATGACAAAAGAAAATTTTGTGTGGGAAAATGAAAAACCATCTTTCAATAGACAATTTTTTCGGCATTAAAAAACACAAGTCCAGTGAGCATTACGGTTCCATTTGATTAATTCAGTAAAACGTCATTATAAAGCACTCCCACCCGTGCCAACTTTAAGGATGAAAAAATGTTAAAAAGCAAAGCTTGCAAACAAAACTTAACATATATTGCTTTAAGTTGTTAAAAACAACAACATGTAAATGCATTTAGAACATGTATGCTGTGACAAGCCAAGAAAGTGCATAAGGAAGCTTATTTTAATTTGATAACACAAACCTGAGCAATTTTTTTAACATAATCTGAAGAGTGAGTGGTAACTAACATAATGTGAAAAACTTAAAATGTCAAATGAAATGATAGAGGACACTAAATTAAATCCCAAAGAGATAAATAAATTGGTACAATTTTCTTCTTGAGCAAACGTTTATAAATTTAGGGTTAAGTTTTCTCTTACTTTCTTTTACATGACCATTAAACTTGGTTGTTACTTACTTCTGAATCACATTAAAATACTTCCTAACATCTTCTGACACAGTTTTCATCTAAAACGTCTTGTGTATTTTTCATATATAAACATGTCAGTGGCTGTTCTTTAAATAAGATTGTCATGTGTTCACTTGCAGTAATAATTAGTAAATGTCTTACTTCCTTGAAATAATGGTTTAGATTTTACCAGAAAGATTTATTAGGTAATTATTTTTCAAATATTTACATAAACTAATCAGTTAATTAAATGAAGTTTCTGGTAATTGAAAAGCATTTTGTATTTTAAGGATCTTGTAATCCATGTATTTCTGTCAAAAGGTGTTCATTGAAGTGCCCTTTATGTTTATTTTGTTTCTTGTTTAGAAGTACTGAAGTAAAAACCATTTTTCTATCATGAAATATTTTATGAGAATATTTAGATACTTAAATGGGATTTGTAATCAGTTTTCATTAGCATTTTATTTGGTATTGTTTCCTTGATACTTATTTTCAAGTAAGAATTTAAGAACTGATATAAACATTTATTGACCAATTCAATGAGGCTGGGTGTACATTTCCCTGTGTTCCCCACCCCTCATGCTACAACTGGGACAAAACTTTCCCACATTCAATGCTGTTTAAACTTTTCTCTGCTGGATTCAGGTTTGTCATTACTAGATGTAGAGCTACCATCCTCTTATATCATTGCCTCATCATCATTATGCATTTGAACACTACTTGACACTGATAAGTGATCTGAATCAAGTATTATTTATCTACTAATTAGAGTCATTATTCAACACTCTTGTGATGCAGGCATGGTCAGCACATTCTGCCTAGATATCTTGTTGGGTACTGAAGGGTTAAGTGGAAAGAATCCAGAAAAACTGCACATTAACATTAGGTGGGATGTCAACTCTTTTTACTCCAGTACATTTCACACTGTAAGTCTGAATGACGGTGGAAAGAATTTGTCCTAGTCTCGCAGTGTGAGAGAATAAAAGCCCTGATGAATATTCCTCTCAGCTGCAGTGAAAGGGTTAAACAAATTGATAAATATACCACATTTTATTCTGGTTAAACAACTGAGTAATGTTGAGAAATTTTATATTTTTATGAGAAATTCTTATGGTCAAAAGTTGTTTGCAAAGTTTTTCTTTTCTGAAGAATTAATCTAAATAATTGAGCATTCTGATAGAAAAGGAAGCAATGGCTAGCTTTGGTTTTTATTGTATAATACATTAAAATTTGTGGTATTTTTATAGAAATAATTCATTAAATTGACTTAGATTATAGAAAAACATTACAAGAACTGTTGCTCAAATTAGTTTAAGCCTTAAGTGGATTTGAACAATAATATTTCTTGTTCTAAATCATCTTTTCTAATTAAAATAAAGTTGTGTTAAAAATTAGTTAAAATTAAATATTGTAGATACATCCTAAAGTTATCTATTGGTCATTTGTCTTGTATACTTTTCATAAACTGTTATTATGTCAGGATACATTATTATTTTTGATCAAGTATTAATTTCAAAAAACTTGTTTGAAATGTGTCTCCTGTGATTACTGATGGCTGCTGAAACCCTACAACCACAAGTTTTCTATGGTTATTGAGTGTGATACTTAAACAACAGCCTGATTGACTCAATGGTATCTGTTTCATCATGTGACAGGAAATGTCACTTTTAAAAATGTTCAAGATATTGTACTTCTCGTTTGATAGTAAAATTACATTATGCAACTGTTTTATTTTTAACTTGTTTGTTTAGTCATAACAGAAATTGACAAAACTCTATACATGTAAAAAGGTAGAACGTATATATATATACAATGTCTAGTACTTGGTTTTAATACTAAATATGTAAATATTTTCTTCTGTTTGTCATATTATTTCTCATGTCTTGAATATATAATTTGAATTTGTTTTTGTCCTTTTGACTTTCTTAATATTTCTTATCACTTATAAATTATTGCTAACCATACGTTGGTTATTTTAACAATTTAGTGGTAATCTGGACAGTTTCGATGTGATGCACGTTAGTTAGGCACGCATCTGGCCAATCAGGTTATTTTATAGCATCGTGTGCAAAATCCACTGGAAGAAAGTTTTGTTTCAAACTTGCCACAATGTAAACTAGTGACATCTGTAGGTAGTTCCTATCATGTACAGTGAGTGACTGAATGTTTGGCAACTAAAGTCTGACACATGTAATAGTCTGTGAACTTGCAGATTAAATATATATATTTTTGATATATTTTATATATTTTGAAATCTGGCTAATAACAAAAGAAAGCAAAACAAAGGCTTCACAAGCTTTTGCCACTTGTTGCACCCTCTTTGGAGTGTTGTTTTATTTTTATTTTGGATTTTGGCCAGCAACCAAAAGACTGTCCGCACATTATGTCGTATGTGTGTATATGCATGCGTGTGTGTGTGATGGTTTTTATGCCTTCTAATCATTTGGGGAACGGATGTAATAAAGTTGTTGGGAAGAAGACTTGAATTTTCATTTCTTAACATTTAAACATCAAAACCTTGATGGTCAAATTAATGTATTATATTAAATTTTGTATCACATATAGTTACTTTAAAGACTTCATAAGTTAGAACTGTGTATACATACATATACTCACAAGCTCAGTAAGTTATGAAATACACCTTGTTAACGTTTTTTTTCTTTTACTAATTGACGAGAATAATTTTGAAGGCTTAATGTACTTTCGCTCATTAAAAGATGTTGCATTTTTCACATTTCGATTTTACACTATTAACAGATCGCGCATATTCTAAAGGACATTTTAATACTTCTAGGTTGTATTTGCACTTTGATAACCACTTTTGGTTGACGACATGCAACCTCACTTTGTTGTTTAAATTATTGGCTTCACCTGTTAGAAAGGTTATTTTAATCCTTTAAAGACAGCCATTATCAATTGGTGCTGTTATGTATAACATTCCCACTGTTGAAGGGTTAATTGGAGCTCATGCGGTCTTTTCCGAAGTCCTGAACATATTTTCTCAGCTTATCTTAACAATACAGCGCAAATAAATTAGATTCTATCCTACTTACGTCAACTGTCACAAGACGAATATCAGTTTGTTTTTGAATTTCGCACAAAGTTACTCGAGTGCTATCTGCGCTAGCCGTCCCTAATTTAGCAATATAAGGCTAGAGGGAAGACAGTTAGTCATCACCACCCACCGCCAACTGGCTACTCATTTTACCAACGAATAGTGGGACTGACTGTCACATTATAATGCTCCCACGGCTTAAAGGGTGAGCACATTTGTTGCGACGAAGATTCGAACCCGCGACCCTCAAATTACGAGTTTAACGCCTTTAACCCACCTGGCCATGAATATCAGAATTAATTATACGTCATCAATTTTGAAAGCTAAGTACAAAGCTACACAATGGGTTATATATGCTCTAACAACCACGGGTATAGAAATCCAGTTTCTATCGGTGCGAGTCCCTAGAAATACTGTTGTACGATGGGAGGGCAGCGTGTTGTAAAGATGATGAAAGGTGTCTTTTATCTTGTTGCTTAAATAATTCAAACATCCGTATACATACACGTCGTTTAATATCTAAAACTATCGATCTTTATGGAAGAGATCCACTGATAACAATTCAAACGTGATAGTAAATCCAGTAAATTGGATTGTTTTTTTCTCGCGTTTCGTCTTACGTTACGTATGTTTTATCCAACACTGGTTCTCATTAACATTGCGTTGCAATTAAATATACCTTAGGGTTTATTGTAAATTATTGGCTCAGCACTAAATTTTATAACAGCGGAACCCTGTCACTCGTGTGACGTCACCATAGGTTGAAATTCTTGTATTCAAAACTTCAATTCCACTTTAAATAAAGTATATGCATTAGTAATTATTTACGAGTGCTTTTTATTACTACTACGCTCCATTTTGATGGATCTTCACCAAATTTACTGCAAATGTTTGTTGAATGCATGAAAATTCAAGGGTTCAAATTCTACAGTTTGTATGGGCTTTATCGTGGTATTTAGGTGTAAGATGTGCATGCGCAGTTCCGTCAAACCCAGATGCTTATCAGATGTTTCTACATAATTAACTAAATTTGCCTTCGTTACAACAGTACATTTACATTGCAATAACTTAGCTTCGGTTCGTTTCATTGACGGAACAACAAGAGACCTATTAGTTAGTCTCATCCTCTGAACTAAAACTAATAAATACATGTTAAAATCAACCATTATCATTCATATAGTCATCCACCTTTTTATTTAAACTCAAGTTTACTACCTGCACAAAATTTAAAGGTAACCAATTCTAAAGGCCAACCACCTTGTTAGAAAAAGTAAAACTGTCTTAGATGAAGATGACTCCTACCATGCCAAAATTTCTCTCCTAGTCCTAGTGTTCTCAATGTTAAGTGTGCAAAAAAGGTGACGTATCAACATTATCAATTCCCTTTATAATTTGAAACACTTTAATAAAGTCCTATCTGACTCTTCTTGTTGCAAGAGCAAACGATTTTGAGAGATCCTAATCTTTTATATGATAACGCTTTTTATCTTGGGCACCATTCCACTAACCATTTCCAACAATTCAATGTCATTCCTAAGGTAAGGAGCCCAAGACTGAACACGGTATTTCAAATATGGTCTAACCTAGTAATCAATCAAATAAAATTATAACCTCTTTAAATTTGTATTCAGTATTTCTGCAGATATAATCTAAACTCCTATTTGCTTTACTACTATAAAGAGCACACAGTGCTTGGACTGCTTAGAAACTTAACCTTACACCAAGGTATCTTTCTTTCATGACATTAAGGTAATTTCGTACAAATTATAATTCAAATTACAATGACCCACATGCAGTATCTTGTACTTATTTTAATTAAAATCCATTTGGCATTTATATACTCAAGTCACTAAATAATCTAAATATTTGTGTAGATCAATAGCACATTCTTCACAGCTAGTAACATCCAAGACTTTAATATTATCAGCAAATTTAAATAATTTTTTATCACTAACTGTAGTATCTATCGCCTGGATGAAAGTTAAGTAAATTTATGATAAATGAAAGGTTATCTTAGAACATGAAAATTACTTGTTATATATGAATTTGTAAAAAACATCTGTATAAAAACTGCAAACACGATGTGAACCACAAATTTCACATTTTTTTGGATGCACCCAGCAAACCGTCATTCCAAATTAGGTGGACATCTATCAACAGGGACGAAGTAGTTAAAAAAAAAAAAAAGCCATAAAATGCAAAAGTGAAAATTTGTAATGACTTAATGAACTTCCATAACTCTTGTGAAAGTCCTACCATACCCGCAAAGTAATTGTGTAAACAGACGGTTCTATTATATCATGTCATCCCTTAAGTAATGTCCGATTACAGGTTCAGCAAAAAAAGGATTTCAAACTCTTTTTTTTTTTAATGTTATTTAATCAATAACGTATGTTCCATTATTATTAGCTATTTCCCGTCAACGATCCACAAGCTTCTGAATGCCACTTTTATAAAATTATTGGGGGTTCGAGAAAAAGAATGAAGAGGGGTTAGATTTGAGATCTGCATGTGTTCCAAGCTCTTTTTCCATCCAGATAGTTCTGCAAACTTCGGAATAGATGATAATCAGATGAGGCAAGGTTTGGAGGATGTGGAAGTGTATTCCCAGTCTAGCTCTTCAATCTTTGCAGATGTGATCCTTGCTGTATGGGGCCGTGCATTTTCCTGGTGTAACACAACACCTTTACGATTGATCAAGAGCCCAGCATAGCCAGGTTGGTTAAAGCGTTCTACTCGTAAGCTGACGGTCGCAGGTTCGAATCCCCGTCGCACCAAACATGCTCGCCCTTTCATCCTTGGGGGCGTTATAATGTTACGGTCAGTCCCACAATTCATTGGTAAAAGAGTTGGCGGTGGGTGGTGATGACTAGCTGCCTTACCTCTAGTCTTACACTGCTAAATTAGGGATGGCTATTGCATTGCAGATAGTCTTCATGTAGCGTTGCGCGATATTCAAAAACAAACATTTTAATCAGCTTTAAGTAGATAATGGTCTTGTTTTTGAATTTCGCGCAAAGCTATTCGTAATCTGAGGGTCGCGGGTTCGCATCCCCATCGCGCCGAACATGGTCGCTCTTTCAGCCGTGGGGGCGTTATAATGTGACGGTTAATCCCACTATTCGTTGGTAAAAGAGTAGCCCAAGAGTTGGCGGTGGGTGGTGATGACTAGCTTCCTTCCCTCTAGTCTTACACTACTAAATTAGGGACGGCTAGCACAGATAGCCCTCGAGTAGCTATGATACATGCCGAGCCTTTTGATTGGGTGCCATAAGAGAGAATTTCTGAAGTATAGGATAAGTCGCATGCTAACTAAAAGTTGTCGAGTGCTATATCACTGCCCAACTACATCTATACCAAATATTTCTCTTAAAGGAATTATCGAAGTGAAATTTAACAAGAGTTATGGTAGAAACTGGCATAGAGTAAATGACAACTTAAAAACACTTTGGAGTTATAAGTTACAAATGCTGCAAGAAATAGGTTGAAATATTGTGTCCATCCTCGCAAGATCATAATATATGTACTGATACTGACTAATATATGACCGAAAGTTCCATAAGCTATAGGGTTGTTATAATTGTTAGGGCTTACGCACACTTGAAGAAAGAGGGGCGATCGCCCAAAACGTCGTTCTAGTAAATTTGTCTTTCAATAAAACACAACTGATGTTACACCACGTCAGTTATTACATGTTGAACACCACCAAATTAGGGTATCAACCTTTCCATTGCTGTTTAATTTAAAACCCAGCTTATACTTTGTTTAATATTGAAGAAATTTAGAACTGACAAATCTTACCTGTTTGCGCAGACAGTAAATAACATGATATCATAGCTTTCAAACCTTGCCTGTGTAACAAATTTTAAAATAATGTAATTTTTAAATGTTTTATCCTCGAAAACCAGCTGATTTGTAACCCGCGATTCTTATAGTATATGGATGTAAACCATTTTATTTTTTTAACGTTTCTCTCTCCTTTTGGTCAATGATTAGATTTATAATGTACTTTATTTTCTCAGAAAGTTTAATTGAATGTCATTAATAAATAACTGAAATATTATTATTATACTAGTCTCGTGTACTTACAAATATATTTTCATATAAAAATATAGCTCTGCACAGACTTGTTTAAGACTTTTCAGTTTGATTTTTATCAATTCAGGAAAGTTACGTTTGCAGCACATATGAATAATTCTTTAAACATTAAACATAGAACAAACCAAATGTTTTTAATGCAGTCTTACACATCTTAGTTATATATGAATTATACACTTTAATACACTAAATAATTACGAATTTAATATAAGTTACGATAAACGTAAATTGCATACCTGGGCTGTTTCTTTTTATATTTTGAATTAATTTTTTTTCGCTTTTCCTTTTGATTGGTCCTCTTTGTGGTAATTTGAAACTTTGACCAACATTCACAAATACATTGTGTAGATTGAAAGCGTATTACATGCTTTTTACCCCTTATTTAAAATGTATTTTATTTCTATGCATTCTCTACAGTGTGTGTGTAATGTTAATAAAGACATTGAGCAAGGGAACAATTTAAGCTTCTCTCGCCCTGAATACTTACTGAACTGGGTTATTCAACAAGAGTGTTACTTTTTCGAGGTAAAAATTCCTATAGAGTGGAGTATATAATATTAGAAATAGACAGTGATCTATTTCGCTGGCATATCAGGTAATAATTCAAGGATACAACCTTCCTTAGTTTGCACTAAGAATAACCGACAGTAGCCAGCGCACGTGTTGTGAGTGGGATGGTATTATATTGTGTATGTAACGGTATGTTCTTTCTCTCGAGCTCAAGCCATTAGTCTTGTAAGTAAAGTTCTTTGTTTAAATACTGAAATACGCTCCTAAAATTAGTAAGTAAAGATAATTTTTTTAGTAATATTCTTATCAAAATCCTAGGAAAGTCAGCAGTCTCTGTGTGTGTGTACATGTTTAATTTTTATTGTTAGTTTACTTAAGAACAAATGTTTTATTTATGTTTTATATTACATACGATTTCTTTCCTTTCATCGAACTCATTCGAGGTTGGAAAATTCAGATTTTGTTCAAATACGCTTTCTGTCCGCTCCCCTATTATTTTACGGATTTCACGCTATTACTCTATGGTAAGGTACTTCATTACTCGTTGCATGGGTGTTAGCCTATAGCTATAATTATTCGTTCTAATATCTTAACTTAGTAACTGAGAAAAAAAAAAAAAAAAAATTCCACCATAAATGACTTAATGTTAACCTCTATAAACTGTACTCCATAAAAATAATATTTGCTTTATACTAACACACAAATAGCAAATAAATGTGGATCTGTATAAAACATTTGCTTTTAAGGAGCAATATTCCATGGAGTGTACAGTTTTTTCATGCTAAAGTTTGGACCGAGCGTGGCCGATGTATAGTGTACCGAATTCAAGTCAGAAGTACATTGTTAAACATGATCAGCTATGGGTAAATTATAAAAAACAATAGTCCTGCAGGTGACACGTGCTGTTTACTGGTTGACAGTAGCGGCGCCAGGATATTTTCGTTGGGGGGGGGGGGGCTGAGGTAAACTGTGGAGGGGCTTCCCAAAATGCCATCAATATGAAGTATAGATGGTAAATTATAATAATGTAAATACCAAGATACATTTCAGAAAGGTGTGCTATTTTGAACTGCGTTTTCAATGCAGTTTTCATTGGAAACTCATACTGTGATTAATAATTCATTATTACAAATTAGAAATAAGCTGTTTATGAAAATATGCATGTATGTAAAAGAGGAAGTGTTTTCCATATTTTATGAATATATGTAGGTAACAATTTTGGGGGGTCAAGCCTCCCACCCCACCCCACCCCTTCCCCCCTGGCGCCGCCACTGCTGGTTGACTTCCCTCTTATCAACAATTCTAAATTAACAGCTATAAACAAGTCAAAGTCGAGACCGCATATGGTGTACCGAAGAATAATAATAATAGAATCTATTCTTAATAATACAGTATCGGTATGCTATATTGATTATGATCAAAACATTGTTTTTTTGATATTGTCAAAACGATATGTAATATTCACTTTTGGAGATTTATGTGACTTTGTAAATGATGTTCAATGTTTGATTTATTCCTTTTTATATAATGTTTGGAAAAGCCTGTATTATACGATTAAGCACTGAACAACAGTAATTTCACTGTGTATCGATGTTATAGCCATTTTAACTATGGTCACGTTTCATACTTTCAGAAGGTCAACAACGTTCAGTGATAAGGTTGTGTATTCGAAGTCAGTGTGTACAACACAAAAGACTGCTATATAATACGTGTGAAAGTTGTATTAACAGATAAAATAATTTTGCTTTGGGTTAACTGTGCAAAGGTTGGTTTCATGTTTATCGTTAAGAATGCAAGTTCTGTAGGAGTTGGCAATAGAGATTCTTTTCACTTCCCCAGCTACCTAAGACCTCTGGGGTTCTGTGATAATACTAATCTATGATAGAAGTATAATTATCACGTGCTAGTCCAATGTTTCAGTGTCCTCGCCGAAATATCGTTTAATGTATAGCTTCTACGTAAACGTTCTGTTCAAATAAACCGAATTTTAAATAAAACTTAGTTTGAATTTCATTATACGTATTGCACTTAGACCATCATAATATACTACAACCGAGGTTCTGTGTCGAATACGAAAGCGGTGTTTCAGGTTAGTGTGTATTTGAAATCTCTATTTCTAAACAAAATACATTAGATAATTGTTTAAGTGTTGAAGTTTTAATACAGACCGCGGTAGAAAATAATTTTATGGATTATAGCAGATTATAAAAGTGTGTATATGAAACCTTTTGTGTAGATACATTTATATAAACAAATAACGTTTTCATTTATTGAAGTAGTTCAACTTTGCTTGTAATTTCGTGCTACGTAACTCGGGGTGTGTTGATGTTCAACCCAGGTAAAGTGTTTGCTCAAGAAATGTATGCAAGTGAGAATGGTTTGTGTACCAACTGCGTAATTAGTAACTGGTTGCTCAATGATCAAGGTAATCCGATGTTAATATGGTTTCAATCCTAGTAAATTTCAAATGATTAAAGTTACATCTAAAAATATGTTATGAAACCTAGTTACTATGTTACTATTTATGCTCGCAAACACTAGTTTTCAGGCTCAGCAGCAAGTGTCCGGATTTACAATGCTAAACTTTAGGGTTCGATTATCCGTAGTTTTATATTTTCAACATAATGATATATAATAATAAAAAAATCTTACTTTACTTACAACTAGTGAGTAATGCGTGTACTTGCTATACAATTTTTCCTCAACAGTTGTTATTTTTCGTGAGTTTTACAATGATAGTGCTAAAAAACCGGAAGAAAGCGAATATTAAAGACAAATATGTGTACAGTGATCGATATTTTACAATAAATATTAATTATTAATAATAGAGGTATGAAATAAGTAGGAATTATCTATTTACCACCTAACATATATCTGAATGCTCCCCACCCACTCGGTAGGTCTAATATCTTACAACGCTAAAAACCAAATTTTGATAATAGTTTCGAGCACAAAACATATAGCCCATTCTGTAGTTTGCCTTTAATAACAAATAAGCAGGGCCCAGCAGAGCTAGGTGGGTTAAGACATTCGACTCGTAATCTGAGGGTCGCGGGTTCGAATCCCCGTCGCACCAAACATGCTCGCCCTTTCAGCCGTGAGGGCATCATAATGTTACGGTCAATCCCACTATTCGTTGGTAAAAGAGTAGTCCAAGAGTTGGCGGTGGGCGGTAATGACTAGCTGCTTTTCCTCCAGTTTTACACTGCTCGAGTAGCTTTGCGCGAAATTCAAAAAACAAACAAATAAACAAACTGTTTGTTTCGAAGTTCCCTATGGATAAGCGGCAGATTTACTGACACAACACTAAAACCCGGGTTTCGTCGGTGCAAAGCTTCAAAAAACAAGTAAACAAACAAATTGATAACACTAAAATCGAATTTCGGTACCCCAAATGGACAACAATAGAAATCCCCTTCCGTAGCTCTGTTCTTAACAGCAAAAAATCAAGGTTAACTTTTGCGAGGATAAACTCCTGGCTGGTTGAAAAAAAATCTATCTTTATTTTACGATTAATAATCATCGTTCAATTAACTCTGGGTCAGTCTTCTGCAAAAATGTCCTATAGCCATTTTTCCAAAGCGAACCCTATCATAGGAGATTAATTTTAAAATTTTAAAATAATTTAATAAATTTTATTTTGGAAATAAAAACACTAACACTCAAAATATTTTTTGTTATTAATAAATAGATGAATATTAAATAATACAACTTCTTTTTCTTTTTTACCACCAAAACTGCAAAGAACAATTTGACAAAAACCAGCCGAATACGAAAGCTGGCTATGATAACAAAATGCACGTGCTGCCATCGGACGGTGGCAATGTTTACAAAACGTTTGAATTCTTGAAGATCCTGGAAAACTAACGCAGGGTTTACAACAACAAAAACTGTTTGTTTGTTTGTTTTGGAATTTCGCACAAAGCTACTCGAGGGCTATCTGTGCTAGCCGTCCCTAATTTATCAGTGTAAGACTAGAGGGAAGGCAGCTAGTCATCACCACCCACCGCCAACTCTTGGGCTACTCTTTTACCAACGAAAAGTGGGATTGATCGTTACTTTATAACGCCCCCACGGCTGAAAGGGCGAGCATGTTTGGCGCGACGGGGATGCGAACCCGCGACCCTCGGATTACGAGTCGCGCGCCTTACGCGCTTGGCCATGCCAGGCCCACAACAAAACCTAAATGAAAACAATTAAAGATTTGTTTCATATAATTGTTTTTTTTCTTCTCATTGTAGGTTCATAATCGCTCAACAGAGTACGCTTATGAGGTGACAGTACTAGAAATCGAGGTTCCATATATGGTGCATATAGCTTATTGTACATTTTTGTCCTAAAACAAGACAATAGTAGCTTTTCAGTCATTGAATTTTATTTTACTTTTGTTCTTCTAAAATTTCAGAATTATAAAAGAAGGGGACGTTGTAAACTATTTTAATGGACATACAATAGTTCCATAGTACTAATTCTTTACGTGAATTTGCTGTGTGAAGAGGTGTTGAGAATTAGCTGATTCAACAAACTGATATAAGCATTCTGTAGGAATAGAACATTGCAATTTCTCTGAATTTATGATGGAAGACAATACAGAAAGTCTACCACAGGAGAACGAGAAAAAATGTCATAAAAAAAAAGCATCTTACTTTAAACTGTTTCTTCAGATTGTGAAAACCATGAGGGTCGAGCCTTTCCTTTTCATATTCATGTTTGGTGAGTCAGCACGAAGGGTTTCTCTCCAGAACCTTCTGGAATACAAGGCTTGTCGACTGTATTTTCAGTTTCCAACAGAAGTCTGTTCTAATTTGTCTAACTACACCTTGCAAGAAGACGATGTAATGAAGATAGCCAATACTTACTCTTTGATTACGACTTTGGTAGCTACTGTTCCGGCCATATTTCTATCAGTGATGATTGGTCCATGGAGCGACAAGCATGGCCGAAAAATGCCAATATTATTTGCTACTTTTGGGATTATTCTTGAGCTCCTGGGTTACTTGTTATGTGCCATCTATATTGACTCACCTCTTTACTATATCATTTTATCTGCCATACCATCAGGTATAACTTCGGGGATGATTACTATTCTTGGATCAATATTTAGCATGGCTTCCGAAAATACTTCTGAGGGTTACCGGACACTAAAATTCCTTACGCTAGAGGTGTCATTCGTTCTAGGAGCTCCCCTGGGAACTGAAGTGGGTGGTCAGTTGTACAAGTCTTACGGATACGTAAGTGTATTCGCTGTGTCTTTTGGAGCAGTTGTTATCTCTTTTCTATGGGCTCTGGTATTTATCAAAGATGTACAGAAATATGAGCACCAAATTAAAACAAAGGAATTAGTAAAAGACTTTTTTTCGTTTGAGAACATAAAAGATATCTTACGAACCTGTGTCAAAAAGAGAGACAATTACGTACGATCTCAGATCTGGCTTCTTATAATCACTATGTGTTGCCTTTTGCTTGGTTTTTTGGGTAAGTACACAATGTTTATCCCGTTTTAATGTAATAATTCGTTAAATTCTCGAAAAAATAGTGATCTGTTTTCAAATAGTAGAATCTTTTGGTTTTTTATTGTTTTTCGGGCAGAGGAAGGTTAGATGTCACGTGACGTGGATTAATGTCTGTAACTTCTCAAAAGTTTTAAAAGCGTTTTGAGTAGCATATAACGGCTTGTTAGTGATCACTGGGTCAATCGTAAATTACTGGAATCATTAAAGTTAAGACAGTTAATGAAAGAAGCTATATTTGTTTTGTTTTAAGGTGAAAATTAACTCGTTTACGACGAGAGAATAAATTCGACAAACTGGCGCAGTTATAAAACACAGGGCTAGTAGGATGAATAACGCCATCATAGTTAAAAAACGGGAATTCACGAATAAACCTAATTTCCGTTAATTTAAATATGTCTCGTTAGAAAACACGCCAAATTGTCATTATACTTAGAATGTGATGTTTTTATAAAATCGTGTGACTTGGTATTTTATTTAAGAGATCAGTACCACTTAAATACTCAAACTTTGCTCTCTACTCAATATACATATAAACACGTACGTTCCCAATAAACTGTGGATGTAGGGTTTCAAAGTGATGTGTTTTCGTCATATATCAGTATGACCGGGTAGTTAGGGCGCGTGTCTTGCAATTTGATGCTCGAGTCCCTGTCCTATCAAACATTATCGTTCTTTTAGCCGTGATGGTGTTATAAAGTAACGGTTAATCCCACCATTCGTTAGTAAAAGAATTGCCCAAGAGTTGGCGATGGGCGATGATAAGTAACTGCCTTCCCTCTAGTTTTTCAGTGCTAAATTAGGGAAGGCTAGCGCAGATAACGTTCGTGTAGCTTTGCGCGAAATTCAAACAAATTTTTGTCATATATAATGAAACTGTCTGAACAACAATGAAAAACGTGAAATTCTGAGACAAAAGGAAATATTTTTAATTTTTGTTTGTTTGTTCAAAACAACTTTACTCAAGAACACTTTGGAAATTTCACAAAGTAAAGAGTATCTGGTATCGATTAAAATAAAATATAACTTGATTTACCTTTTACAAGCCCCCCGGTGGCTCAGCGGTATGTCCGCGGACTTATAACCCTAAAAACCGGGTTTCGTGGGCAGTGCACAGATAGCCCTTTGTGCTTAATTCAAAACAACAACAATCTTTTCTAAGTTTCGTGTAATTTGGCTAAGTATTTATAGTGTGAGAAGGGGTAAAAAGCCAAGTGAATGTTAATGACAATTTCCTTCTGTTCTGAAGCTCAGTTCAGTTCGCTAAAATGTATTCTAATTACGTAAAGACTTTCGCACAAATCAAATTAAATTATGTGTTATATTAAAATAAAAATCAACTGTTCGCCCTAAATTGGAATAAAAAAAATTTGGCTTTGGAGATTACTCTCGTTTCCGAGTACTCTTTTAAAAAGGTTTTTTTTTCAACATACGAAGTGGTTGTCTTGTATTTAGTGTACAATATTTCATATGTTTTAGAAACTTAACTTCATAATCAAACAATATATGTAAAATATTTTTTGTGAGATAAATGCTGTTACAAAAATATTTATTGAGAAAAATGTTTTTCTATTTATTATCCGAATATACAGAATTATATCCAAATCGAATGTTTACTTTCACATAGCATTATAATGGCAAGTTTTATCAAATAAAAGCTGCTGTATTGTGATAAACATGACATCTTTAGTTCTTATGTAGTGATGCAAGTTTCTTAGGATTATTACCATGATGTTCACCACATTTTCAGTTACTATATGATGTTACGTATTAATATTTATCTCTAACGAGCCTCCGATTTATTATATTACGTATCACAACTTGAAATAACGTGAAACTGAGTTCAATTGTAATTTAAATTTAGAAGTTAATTAAATATCAATGTGTATCAAGTTTATATTTGTCAAAAAGATTCATACGCACAATTTTCCTTCTTAATACAAATATATGTTAATATGTAAACAATAATACCATTTATAATAACAGTTATTACAAATAATAATTTCTGTACAAAAGTTTTACAAACTTACAAATAATACTGAGTCTTTTATATGATCCGGAATTTCTTTAAAATCCTATCTAGAATTCACGATGAGCGAATTAATTTCGAGTTGATATAGACACAATACACTTAATGGAGAACTAGCTAGCTCTTTGCTGACCACACCCGACTTTTTCACAGTTCACATTGTATAATGTCTTCATAAAAATACTAACATCCGATGGTAATTCGCTGTGGTTTAATGGTTTGTAATGTTCGAAATCTAAAAACGTTCCAGGTTAAATATCTGAAGTTCCCGATTAATAAGCGTTAATCACGGTTACAGTTTCCGAGGTTTATATTATCCCAACTATAGCAAACCAACAATACATGCTGTCTCTTGGCGCGTTTCGTTGGTTTATAAGAGTTAGCCGAGGTTCTAGACATTTTAGCTAAATCAACAATACTGGCATACACATATACATTATCGATCTTCGCACTCGAGAATTTTCTACAACTTTAGTGAATAGGCGGGAATTTCGCAATACATATTTAAAAGTATACGTTACATGCATTTCTAAATGTATATTTAACATATTTAATTAACACAAACAACAATATTAAAATAAATACATAATAGTAAATAATGATGTGGGCTCCAGATGTTTAATACCGTGATGTCACCACATCTACATAATGATAGAGGTTCCAAAGGATTATTACCGCTATGTTCACTACTTTAGTTAATTCTTGATTCCTACGTAATATCGATACAACAAAGCGAATTATATATTTAAAAAAAGAATGTACATTTAATTATTCTTTCATTTTTAGTAATGTATAATTACTGTAAATTGTGAAGCAGAAGATTGATCTTACCCATAAATTATACATTTAATTAGGAGAAGCACCTCCTGAAAATTAGTTAAAACACGAAAAATATTTAATTCGTGCTAAATAAAAACATGTATATGTAAGATTATGTGTGTTTGAATCAAACCTAGAAAATTATATTTTTTATATTTAATCTTTAAATAAAAATATTTGTAGAATGAAGCAACTGTAGGAAGTCTTTTTGGTTTTCTTCCAGGTCCAATGAGCATCGGTTATTTTTACGTTCAGAAGATGTACGACTGGGACGTCACTAAATATTCTGATATCAGTGCCATCTTTAGTGTATTAAATACAGTTCTAATGATACCATTGGTTACAGCTCTAACAAAATTTTACAATATCAAAGAACCTGCTCTTGGTTTACTAGGGTCACTTTCTATGATGTCAGGAAATATCATTAAGGGTCTTGCCATTTATCAGTGGTTGTACTACTTGTGTAAGTATCGCTTTAAGTAAAGTATTAAAATACAAACAATTATTTCTGCATGGATAGGAACATATTGTGTGAAGAACATGATGTTGTGTTAAGCCTTTCAGGTAAATACAAAACTGAAATTTTTGTTTATTTTTGTCTTTTCTCCGAACTCTCTCTCTCTAGTGGATGAGATATTTTAACAATGATTTCGTAGCGTAATTCTCTTTTATTTCAAAACTTCTTATTTTATTTTACGAAAATGGTTTTTATTTTGTTACTAAAATCTTTATAACGTAGTTTCATATTTATGCGTGTTTAGTGTTCATTGTGGAATTCTGGAGGTTATTGGATAAGAAACATAATCTCATAACCTTTATCCACATTATCATATTCAAATCACGCTAGAAAGTCTTTATGTGTTGTAAAATATTTTGCTTTTGCTTTCTTGATGTTCCACCTTTCCGAACACTTTGTTTCTAATTCCATGATATCTTGATGAAACCTTTCCTCTTATTCTTTGTTCTTCGCTGGCGGTACCGAGAATGTAAGGAAAACAGTCAATATGTGATGAAAGAAATGAACTTTCAAGCTCATATTAGAACCAAACTTTTCGAATTTCTCAAGAATATTATTGACAATATTTTCGTAATCTCGATTTATTGTTTTCTAATAATTTGTTAATAACATTCTTAGAGCCAATAAATGCTTCTTTTGTAACTTTCTGTACTGTCCTTTCGAACTGTTCGTCCGAATTTAGTTTCTTAATCTGAGGCCCAAAAAATATTCCTTCTATAAGATTTGCTTCTGAAAGAGCTGGGAATTGCCCACATACTTGAAACTAGATACTTGAAATAGTCACCATCAAGCCCAGTTTTATGTGAAGTGAAGGTAATAGGTTGTTATCTGTATCAGTCAAACTTTCATATTCAATGTTCTTCGATCCTGATATCAGGCTGACTCTGTGAGGTCATTGCTTTTTTATTCAGTGTTGATTTCATCCTCTGCTGTTCAATTCACGCAAAAAACATGGTAACCTTGTATAATAGGATCGTTGACCCAACAACATACAAAGGACTTTTAAGTCTATACAAAGTAGCGAACCATGTTCTTTGTATTTTACCTGATTAAGAAAACGTTCGAATTTTTTGTACGTATCTTTTTAGCGAACCGAATAGATAGGTACAGATACATATATCTTACCATTGTGAAGGAGAACACCTTTTAGATTTCTTTTGAAGGAGTCAATGAACAAACGCCACTCACTTGGTTCCTAGATCGGAGCTTCTAGCATTGGTATTAATTCAGCAATACTGTTGCAAAAAGCCAGTGAACCTTCTTACAAAAAGTGTAGTATATAAATATTTTTTTTCATTCCGTACCAGTAAAATTATGTCTCTGAAAAAGTAAGTTTCAGCCGAAAGCGTGGACCCCAAATTCTTCTAAATAATCTTTTGGAAAGCCCAAATCTCTCGCCAAATCACTAAGTTCATTCAGACATTTTAGGTTGAAAATAAACCCTGTTATCATTCCCACTGATATCATATTCGAATGAAACTGTATCAAGACTCTCCAGTAAAGTAGGTACATGTGTATCAGGTCCATGAGCAACAAGTAGTACAGTAGATTGAAAGTTCTTATATAACATTTTCTTTTTATTTTGAGTGTTAGAGCCATGAGAAAAATAGCAGTCATCTCCATGATTTCTAGGCTCATTCCAGGAATCCCAAAAGCCCAAAACCTTTTCTTACTTTTAGTCCATTGTCTCAACGTTTTTAAAAAATCATTATATTCGAAGATATTTCACATCCATAATATTGTCAGTTTAAAGAGTTCTTGAATTCCTTTTGCTGATACTGGAGACTTTCTTCTTTCTTTTTCTTTCTTTCGGTTTTTCCTTCTGATAATATGAAATTGAATAAGACACATAAATGCGTCAAACTAGGTTTTTCAGTATTAAAATTTTTGACAATATGTTCTGTTTACTGTTTCTTTGTGTGTTTTTTTCTCATTAGCTGTTATACACGATATTGTGTTTTTTATTACTATTTGTCCCATTCTTGTATTTTCTGCGCCACCTTTTGGGATTGATTTTCCTCACACTTTGAGGGTTGTTTTTTTCAGTGTCATTGTTCGTTCAGCTTTACTAAGCTGTTTGATTAGGTTTGGTGTAAGACTAGTAAATAAATTATGTCTAAACGTTAACTACTCTTCACAACAATAAACGACCTGTTGTGACATGCATCACTTTTCAAATTATACTTTTATATTCGCTCAATCATTTTTAGACATGTTGAAAGCACACCTGATGTTTTATAACAAATGTAGTTTTCTTATTCCCACTCGAGAAGTACGTTGTTCTACTTATTTCTGAACCCTTCCTTGTCATCAATGTTCAGATTCTACCATGAATATATCAACTTTAATAAATTGTTTCTTTTTGTGTGTGTGTGTGTGTGTGTGTGTTTAATAAAACCGCTCAGTGTTGACATAAAAGAGGGTTAACACAACAGTATGTAGATATAGGACTGTTCGTCCAGAATGTATATATTTGAATTACGTGTTAATTCCAACAAAAAGTGCGTTACTCTACATCTTTGATATTTACCCATTATAATATTCATTATAATAAAATTATTATAGGCTAAACTTTACATACATATGCTGCCTATAATACAGTTACCTTACGAGTGCTAAAATATATCTTAAGTTTATATAAAACTAAGTACTGATACATTTCACGCATCCCCAATTCGTGTTTCCTTAGCCAGCGTTGTTACCATACCAGGCTTACTGGGTCCCATATCCATCCGGTCTCGACTGTCCAAACTAGTTCCTCAGGATGAGTTGGGTAAGTAATTTGTAATACAATAATATGACATCATACGTTTTGTTTTTCATTATTATTATTACTTTTTGCTCATTCAGACAGGCTGCTTACTCGAATTCTCTCGAATACTATTAGGCTTACAACGCTAAAATCAAGGGGTCGATTCTCCTTGGACAAGGAACAGATAAAACAAAAATCTCTATTAGGCTAGCAGAAAAATTCGAGTTCAACCAGTACTTGCTACGAAAGGTAAATAACTTCTATCACACAATCATATGGTACATAATTGTACAGAACGAACAACGGATATATTAATTTGCAGTATCTGTTTCCACGTGTAAAAAAAAACTAGTTACAAAATCACAACTGGAAGACTTAATAACACCTGTACTGTCTGTGAAATCCTATTTTATAGGCTTAGGTAAAAATGTTATAGATTGCTGTTACTTAACAGTAGTAGGGCTGAACCTATTCATAACTATACCACAAACACAGCGTTAACCCTTGGGTGTGATTTCAACATAATAATGAATCTTTCATAGAAGAAGGACTCTTCAACGATTATTAAATCTGAAGACTTGGAATTGATTTTAAGACATTTTAAATGGAAATAAAAAAATTAAAACTGAAAAATCTGTTAAAACATAAAAATGAAAGAAAAGACACAAACTCGCTTTATATCGCACAGTTTCCTTGTTTCATCTTAAAGACGTAAAATCAGATGATAAACTTAGAACAGTGGTTCTTAACCTGGGTTCAATCGAACCCCAGGGGTTCGGTGAGTCAGTCTCAGGTTGTGTGTGTGTCCGTTCCGTTCACCCCACTCGTATGATTCGTGATATCATGCTCTACTTGGCCATCATTGGCTGCGGCTGATCACGTCACATCACATGGCCTTAATATCTGTGCTGTAGGGAACTTCGTGCGCTTAGCAGTCGACTTGTGACTGTAGTAATCGTGCGTCATTTGTGATTTTTTCCTAATCTTTCAATCCCTTCATACTAACTATGTCGAGCAAAAACAGAAAGTGGTCGGACGAATACGTACAATATGGATTCATGTGTATAACGGAATATGATGGGAGTCAGCGTCCTCAATGCATGATTTGCAATGCCAAGTTGAGCAATTCTAGTTTAGCACCAGCAAAACTAAGAGAACACTCCCTAAAGCTGCATGGAGATAGGAAATACAAGAACACAATACTTGCTGAATTCAAGGTAAAGAAAGCCACGTTCGATGAAAAGGCTACTTTGCCTGTTCTCGGCTTTGTACCCATCGACAAACCGATCCTCACAGCATCGTACGAAGTTGCGTACTTGATCGCAAAGCAGGACAAACCACACACCATTGGTGAAACACTCGTAAAACCAGCTGCGTTGAAGTTGGAGAATATCATGCTGGGAAAAGCTGCTGAAAGTAAGTTATCCCAAATTCCTCTTTCAAATGACACCATCAGCAGCAAAATAGTGACATGAACGATGACATCTTGGCTCAAGTTGTTGCAGATCTGATTTCAAGCCCAGAAAAATTCAGCCTTCAACTCGATGAGACCACCGACGTTTCCAATCTAAGCCAGCTTGTTGTATTCGTGCGTTATGTGAAGAACGACGCGATAAAAGAAGATTTTTTTATTTATTTTGTAAGCCTCTTACAACAACAACTAAGGCAACCGACGTGAAGAAACTTGTGGATGACTTCTTCAGAGACAACGATGTTTCGTGGGATATGGTTTCTGCAGTTTGTTCGGACGGAGCTCCAGTCATGCTGGAACAAAACTGTGGTTTTGGTGCGCTGGTGAAAGCCGATGCACCACACCGGAAGAGATAATTAATATAGAGATAAGTAACTTAGTTACAGTGAGTAGTAATTTGGGCATCCTGAGTATGAGGTTCTAAATGCGGGGGATAGTTCACTGTGTGATAAAACGATGTTCCTAATAAATTAAGTTCGCTTTTACATTGCCTCCATCTTAAAATTATGATTCCAGCGCAGGTTAACGGACATTTTTTTATTGTTACTTAAGAAACATTTTATTTCTTGTGATAGGCCTGCAGTGCAATCAAGTACAGTACAGTGTCCTGTCTCTTTGTTAAATGCAAAGCTAATTTTTAAAATTATTATCCCCCAGACCTGCTACTGAGTTCACTAAAGTCCATCACAAACAATTATCAATATCCATTTAGAACAAAATAAAATGCTAAACTAAGATGCTTTAATTACAGTATTATTTTGAACAACACTTAAAAAAGCAACTAGTGAATGACATTTTATTTCAAATTAATATTTATCTTTATACTCGAAATAAAACACTGTAATATAAACAGTAAGTTCAAATATCACAAGTAAATGTCAATACATAATTCAGTTTGAGTTGTTATGACCACCACCCGACATTTGATTCAACCATAGGCTTACGCCTACAAGAAACAGAGAAACTTATTTTTAGACATTTACAAAATCGTCTCAAAACTATGGTAATTCTGAGTTATATCATTTTATATACTTGGTTTTTATTTAACTTTTATCAGTTAATATGTTAGGTAACTTGAAAAATATGAGAACAATATGTTATTCGTTTCCGTTTTTAGGGTTGTAAATCCGCAGATATTCCGTTGCTTCAACGTTTTACCATTATCAGTAACTCTTTTTTTGTCATTGCAGGAAAAGTGTTCGCTATGCTGGCAACAATCGAGTCCGTTATACCCGTTTTAGGAAATTCGATGTTTTCTCTACTATACAATACAACTATCAACATCAACCCAGGAATCAGTTACGTAGTCGCAAGTAGCTTTGCCATATTACCAATCATCGTTTTCGTGTAAGTATATTATCACGTGGTCTATTGCAGTTAATAGATAAATATAAATAAAATAATTATTTATTACGTAAAATACCTTTCATTTGGTTATTTTAGGTTTTGTATCTTAACGTAAGAAATTCAACTAAATTTAACATAAAATTTACCTTTCTTTCGCATTATTAAACCGTTAAAAACAGTTGTGGCATGTTTACATTATTTGGTAAAAATAATGTCGAATTCAATCCTTATAACGACAACGAATTAATTTAAAAGGCGTACACACCATAAAAATATTATTGTATCAAATAACTTAAACAAATAATGTTTCCACCACGACTATGTTTCTTGACGACGAGAAACCCACTTGAAATAAAAATGCCGTTCTGAGATACGCTGCTATGTTTGTTGTATTCTAACCGGCCTGAGGAACTTTGGAGTGAGCGAATATGGTGTGGTTCGAATAGTATTATTAAACATTCTTCTAAATCTCTCAGGATTTTTTTGTTTTGAATTTCGCGCAAAGCAACTCGAGGGCTATCTGCGCTAGCCGTCCCTAATTTAGCAGTATAAGACTAGAGGGAAGGCAGCTAGTCATCACCACCCACCGCCAACTCTTGGGCTAATATTTTAACAACGAACAGTGGGATTGACCGTCACATTATAACGTCTACAGGGCTGAAAGGGTGAGCATATTTGGTGTGACTGGGATTCGAACCCGCGACGGGTCCAGTAGAGCTTCGAAAGATGAAAATAAGAAGGGCCCGTCACGGCCAAGCGTGTTAAGGCGTGCGACTCGTAATCTGAGGGTCGCGGGTTCGCATCCCCGTCGCGCCAAACGTGCTCGCCCTTTCAGCCGTGGGGGCGTTATAATGTTACGATCAATCCCACTATTCGTTGGTAAAAGAGTAGCCCAAGAGTTGGCGGTGGGTGGTGATGACTAGCTGCCTTCCCTCTAGTCTTACACTGCTAAATTAGGAACGGCTAGCACAGATAGCCCTCGAGTAGCTTTGAGTGAAATTTAAAAAAATAAGAAAAGTGAAAATAGAAATATAAAACTTATTTAGCATTTAATAGGGAAAATATGAACACTATGAAATTAGCCTAAATACCAGCTGGTCAAAAGTTTAAGACCATACTGAAACGAAGCGTTAATCGGTAAACACGTAACGAAATTTAGTCATTTGTGTTCAAGCATTAGCGTTGTCAATATATCCCACCGACATCTCCTGTGTTACGTTGGGTAAAAACATGACAAAGGCTAAAACATTGACAGAGTTTGAACGTGGCAGATTTGTCGACCTGCAAAAGCAAAGTCTCTCTCAATGTGCCATTGCTGGTGAGATTGGGAATAGTAAAACTGCTGTTGCAAATTTCTTAAAATACTCTGAGGGATATGGAACGAGAATTTCAAGTGGTCGGCCCAAGAAAATTTCGCCGGCGTTGAGCAGGAGGATTCGACGGGTTGTCGGGCAAGACACCAGCCTATCGTCGAACCACATTAAGGCCCCTACGGACGCAGAATGCAGCTCAAGAACAATAAAACGGCATCTACGAGATCAAGGCTTTAAAGACCGTAAACGTCTTCAAAAACCACACCTCCTTCCACACCACAAAACAGCTCGGTTAAACTTTGCCGAGAAGCACCAAACATGTAACGTAGAAAAGTGGACGAAGGTTTTATTCTCTCATGAGAAAAAATTTAACCTGGATGGTCCAGATGGCTTCCAATGTTACATAAGGATATTCCACCGGAGACATTTTCTACATGACACAGTGGATGAGGTTCCATCATGATTTGGGGTGCTTTCTCCTTCCATGGAACAATGGAGCTTCAGGTTATACAAGGGCGTCAAACAGTAACTGGCTACATTGGCATGTTGGAGAGAGCATCTTTATTGCCTGAAGGCCCTCGCTTGTGTGGAAATGACTGGATCTTTCAGCAGGTCAACGCTGCAATCCACAATGCCCGCAGGACAAAGGACTTTTTCATTGTGAATAAGGTGATTCTTTTGGACCATCCAGCGCGTTCCCCCGAACTGAACCCCATTGAAAATGTTTGGGGGTGGATGGCTAGGGAAGTCAATAGAAAGGAGGCCAATTCCAAACAATGCATGATCTTCGTGAAGCCATCTTCACCACTTGGAATAACATTCCAGTCAGCCTTCTGCAAACGTTTATATCGACTATGCCAAAGCGAATGTTTGAAGTTATTCGCAATGAGGACCATGCAACTCATTACTGAGACCTCTTGTTGGGCACTTCCTACCCTGTTTAGGACTTCTTTTTGGCATAGTCTTAAACTTTTGACCAGCTAATTACAAAGTGTTCACATTTTCCCTATTAAGTGCTAAAAAAGTTTATTTTTATTTTCCCTTTTCTTATTTTTATCTTTCAAAGCTCTACTCAAATAAGTGGTTGAGTCTAACAACGGAAAATGCAAATTTTTTCTTTATGTTCATTGGCCTTAAGATTTTGGCCAGTAGTGTATTTACAGTTTTATAACTACTAGTGCGTCTGCTGTATCCGAGCCAGCTTGAAAATTCATGATACATCAGATGCCCACCCTAGTGCAGTGGTAAGTCTACGGATTTATAATGCTTAAATCAGGGGTTCGATTCCATTCGGTGGGCTCAGCAGATAGCCTGATGTGGCTTTGCTATAAGAAAAACACACACACACAACAAATTTAGTGGTTCGTGTATTATAATACACTCCTCTTTACTTTCACTCAGACGTTATTATTAATAACCGTGTCTGGTACTCTAAGGTTAGTCTTTACTAATCGTACTTGCAAATTATGGCAAGGAACTCTAGAATAAATATTTGATATTTGACGTACAATTTGATTTTCCAGTTGTAATATGTTGAATGCATTTGATTCGTCTTGCTTTTGACGTGGGCTGCTGAGCCAGAAACAAACCGCAAGAAGCGGAGGAGTTCTGTACAAAACTTTTTAGACAAAAAATAATAATAATAATTCAACTGGTAATAATTTATAGTTTGATTTGAATTTTGCGCAAAGCTAAACGAGGGTTAGATACATTTATCGCCCCTAACTTAGTAGCGAAAGACTAGAGGAATGGTAGCTGAAAGGGTGAGCATCTGTGGTTGTACGGGAAATCAAACCCGCGACCCAAAAGATGCGAGTCGAGCGTTCTAACTACGTGACGATGCTAGGTCAGAAATATAAAGATTTAATTAAATGTCTTTTTATATAAGAGAGGTGTGACTGATAGCTATTAAATTTTATCAACAAGTCACTTAATTAACAAATAAATTTAAAACTCTAATTAGCCTAGAAAGTGACACACTCCTTGAATTGCGAAGTCTCTTAAATAATCCTGTCACACAAAGAAAGCAATGATACATTAAAATTGAGTTCCCATAAGCTAACAATAAAGTAACTAGTGAAAATTAACAAAACTAATTTTCATAAAGATAGAAATAACAATATCTAAATCCCCCAGTCAAATGTGTAAAATAATATACAATCAAAATAGTAATAAACAAAACCATATTAATTTAATCAGTCACTGACTCTAAACTGTCCAGACACCAAATCCATGGCTTAAAAACAAAGACAGAGTGATACCTTGTTCTTTATCAATACTATATATCTTGTCAACTGGGAATCCTCTGATGGCTTCATATCTGGTGATATTTTAAAAGTGGCCTCAAGAGGAATTTTAAGACTCCTCATCACAATGAGTTAGTTCTGATTTGCAGTGTGTAACTTTTGTTTTTATCATCTGTCTTTTTTGGTTCTGTTCTCTTACTCATTACTTTGATTGTCTTTATTACATTGCTCTTCCATCTTTGTTCTCACTGGAAGTTCAACTACTAATTTTGTAGTTGTTGTGTAATTGCACAGGAATTTCCTTGTCACACATTGAGAAAATTATTGGGGCAGTCAACCTCACATCTGATGAGTTTCTATTCCCAACGTGCATTCTTCCCCACTGTAATTTACCATTCATTTTGTTGTTTATAGAATATTCCCACATTGGGGATAACTTCTTTCCTCGTACCGGAACTTTGTAATCATCTGCTATTATCGTTAATCCATCTTCCTGTTTCATTTGTGAAGGTAATTTACCAGCTTTCATTGCCAGATCAAACAGAATAATTGGTTGCTGTAATATCAGTGCCATTCAACATGTTGCAAGGTTTCCCATCAATGAACTTATTGACTTGTAGGATGAGTTTTTAATAACGCCCTCTTTATCTCATATGAGATAGATGAAGTATTATAACCTTCAGGATGTTGTTTTCTTAGTTTATTATCAATGGCTAATTCATCACAGTCTCAGACAATGTTCATGTTTTCTAGACTTATAGCAGTTTCTTTTTCCTGCCATCCCTTGGGAGCAGTTTCTCTGTTCTAAGGGGTTTTGTTGGCATTTGCAAAGTCCATTCCACTTGATGATGACAAGTGTCTCATTTCTTCAACATCATGTTCTACAGGTTCGTCTCTTATAGTAGGCCTAACTTCACAAATAAACAACATTCATTCAGAAATTACACTTAATCTTGTATTCATATTCTTATTGCAAATATAAACTAAACTTTACCTCATTGAACTACACAACTAGCTGACAGCAAGTTATAAACTAAATTAAATTATGCATTAATTGATATCTGGCTAACAGACTCACTGTAACTTGCTAATAGCCTCAGTAATCATTCACTTTACCCTAATTCAATTTTGATACTGCTCACTGTTCTAAAATGTTGGAGAAAATTCAAAATGTTATTCCACTCACTCATTTACAGTGTCAAACTTCCCTCTGTCCAAACAACCGTTTAAGTTTTACCAAAGTTTAATCTAAAACAGTATGAGATTTGCAAATATATACATATAAATTTAATACAACTGAACTTATATTTTAATATCAAGAATAATTTCCAAAAACATGTATTCTTTCATGTGTTTTTAGTCTACAATTTTTATTATTTTGATCAGAAGCTTGTGATTGATCGATTATTTGGAATTAACCACAAAGCTATACAATGTACTATCTGTGCTGTGCCCACCACAGGTGTTGAAACCCAGTTTTTAGCAGTGCGAGTCTGCAGACATGCCACTGGGGGAGTGGCTAAAGTTTCTGTGAAATATCTTTTTATTCTCAATATATTTTTTTCTCTTCTTTTCTGGTATGAAAAAAACTTTGTTATTCAAACACTTTACAAAAGACATATCTTTTCTGTTATAGGTGGTGTTTTAGGCTTGACATGAGGAATACCAATGGATATGAAAAGATGCAAAATGAAAAGAGACAAGACGTATTCTGTATTCAAAATGAATAAGGATATTTAAGTAATTCTACATTCTAATATTTTTATTATAAATGTCAAATAACAGACATACATGATTTTACCACTCTTAATCCCACATAATTTTACATACAAACTGTATACATAGTTTGCACTGCTTTACAACAAATATTTAACAATTTTAAAAATGAAATAATGAATTTGCTTATTTTTATTTAACTGTCCATATTCTATTGCATTAAAATGTTTTACCTGAATAGAGGCTGCAGGAAATTCATTCTTTATATGCTTTTATTCTAATACTTTAGGGTAGACCAGTACTTTGAACACATTTGGAAAGCTGGGTACGTTTTCACAATAAATATACAAAAAATATTGAAAATGTGTTTTTATTTTTTTGTAAACACAGATATAACTCAAATATTAAATTTACTGATTAGGGCTAGACAACTAACTTGATATAGCAAATTACTCATTAGCATTGATTATTACTGTTTTTGATTAGTCCAATTAAAGTAATGCTATTATGATTTATTATTACTTTAAATCAAGGTTCTTAACTTAATTAGTATCAAAACTCACAAAAGTAATCAACATTTCCCATTGTTAGACTAATAAAAGAGATTATCTTAATCTCATATTTTGAATAATCTGTAAGTTGAATTTATTTGCAACTGGTGCCATTTGTTATAACACTTTTCAACAAGTACAAAACATTGTTACATAATGTTTTGGAGGGCAAATATAATTAGAATGATATAAATTCCAAATATTAAAACTAGCACAGTTATAACTGAAACTTTTAAGGTACTCTTCTGGAACCCAGATCTTATTAAATTATTTGCTAAAGAAAAAGGTGAATAGATATAAAATTTAGTAAGAAATTATGTTTTAGTGAATCATTAACACAGTGACGATAACAGGATCTGTGTACAAGACAGCATGCTTTAGTGTAAATATCTTTGTAGACAGCATACAATAGTAGCACCACGTCTTACAACTGATCTTTATTGATTTACGCTGCACATACTGAAAACTACATTATCATTATTCACAGAAAAACACTGTGTTTAAGCCAATTGGTGTCAAGTATGGGTACACTATATGTAACATACATGATGTGGAATGATGGAGAATATAAAATACTTAAAACAGTTCTCAATTGTTTAATGACTGGTAAGTTTGTGACAATGACTTCAAGTTCTGGTTAAACACAAGTTATGTTTATTTCTCTGTAAAATAATTTTGTTTGATTTTTCTCCAATTATAATTTTATTTGATGTATAACTATTGAAATATTAAATATCCTAGTTGTGAAAAAAAATGTTCTGAAGAAATTTCAAATCTTCTCTAGTTATTTTACTAAACATTTTACAAGATTAAAAAATGTGCACTAAAAAGTTCAACTTTCAACCAATTTAACAAATAAATTAAAAACATCATTTAAAACATGGTGCGCTTCTCTTCTAAATAAATACCATTTATAGCTACACACAAAAATATGCACCTTTCATAATTTAACACACTAAAAGATTTACATATTTTGTAAGAATTTATATTTTAAAAATATGTTATATATTTGTGTTTTCAAATATATATAGATGTATCTGAGGTACATAGACTAGATGTATTGTCAAAACAAGTAATTGCTTATGCATGTTTTTTCAGATACTGTTCATTATTCTTCTTTGAATGAAAAATTTCCCATTGATTTATATTTTCAATTTTTACAATATATATGGGATACAGGCACAACTTCTATAAATTAACTATACCATAAGTAAACAACATTTAAAAATATAAGCTCCATAATATACTCTCTATATATATACGAAATAAAATGTAACAAAACTTTGGATAGTTTCCAAATATTTATTATATTACATGTTATTGATTTACATGAGAACTTCTGAGAGGAACTGAAAGACAAAGTTGCACAACATTCGAACCCAATACAGTAACAATCACTTTACACACACACTCACAAATATCAAATCATTATTTATTCTGCTAAAAGTGTTATGAGTTAACCACCATAGAAAAGACAACATTGTATCAAATTATCATTGTGAACTGCTAAATACATAAGCATTGTACAAGTCACATGCTATCAAATATATAAAATTTATACATATTATAAAAATATGATTTCTTAAATAAACTCTTTCAAGAAACTAAAAGACAACAGTTATGCAGTTGTACTGATGTAATTGTATTCAACAACAGTACTACAGTATTAAATTGCAAGTTCATATAAGGCTTTCTATAGACACTTTTATGACGAAGTACAAGCAAGATTTCAGGACTCAAAACTGTACCATGCACACTACAATAATTTCCACTTCATAAAATATAACTTTGTGAACTAGTTTTTAATCCAAATTTTACAGCCTTACAATGTACAACACACAATAAGATTTTAAATAGCCCACCATTTTCTACATCTTGAATTTTATTTAAAATAAGAAATAAACAAATCATGTTCAGATTAATAATAACACTACCTTTGTAACCTCTATAAAACAAAGTGAAAAATCATTCATGATTTTAAACTTTGATTTCACATTGTGTGATAAATGCCTAAAAATTAACTCCGATGTTACAAACAAAGTAACCAAGTTAATATTTACTGTATATTGATTCTGTGAAGGAGTCAAAAATTAAATAAACTTAGTTTGAAACAGATTAAAGCATGCTTGAGCAATTTGTTTTCAGTTTGAAAATACAAATTCAATAACCCATTCAGTAAAGTTATGAATATATTTACAAATATTTTGGTTCTCCAATTAAAATGAAATAGCAAGTCAACTGTTTTCCTATGTGTAATTATTTTTAGAACTAACAGTGTAACATGCACAAAACTGATTACCACTGAAGCCAGTAACTGTGTTAAACTGACTTTCAACATTAAAAATGAAGTCAATATCAATTTCTCAAAACAAGCACACTAATTTAACAGCATTGAATATACATGGGTTAGGTACGAAGACAAGGCTGACACATTCTATACACTTATTTACAATTACGACAGCGTGTTATTTTACAATAAAACACGACCCCATCCTTTCTTTAGACTATATTTATACATGCATTTTAGTCACCTTCTGCAAGCAACTTCATCACATTATTTAGGTACATTGCTGTTTGGTGAGACTTTTCTGTCCCTTTTTCCTCCATGAAACACACTATTTCTTGAAATTTTAGTTCTGACCATTCTGTGCTCTTTGCCAACGGTCTCACTCGCTGATGGTTAGCTAACAATGCCCATAGTCCCGAGGCAGCATATAAAGGAAGTAGTTCAGATTCATCATTCAGGCAGTTGAAAAAAAGAGGAATGATTCTTTCATATGCTTTCAGATGAGACTTATTGGTTGACTGAAAACACAAGTTTCTTAAAATAAGAACAGAGTTTTTACGGGCATCAGAGGAACCTGAAGTTGCAAAGTCTATTAACAAGTTGATGAATCCAGGAATTGTAATGAGTAGTTGTTGTCCTTCACTAACTGTGGTCAGCCTTATGAGGAATGTGAACCACAAGGTTTCCAAAAGCTGAACGTGTGTTCCTCTGTGTCTCTGTTTGGGATGTAGTTTGGTGAACTTTTCAAGCACATTTGTTCTGGCAATTATGTTTCTGCATTCACTTATGCAACAAACATTAGTTAGAACCTGAAAAGATAGTTTCAAAACAGCTGAATTTCGAGTCTTTGAAAACCTGTTTATTTCTCTTTCAGTTACAAACACAACTTGATGAAGTATTGTCATCTTACCAAATGTTGTTCCAATACTGCCCTGAGTTATTTCTATAACCATAGATCTACAAGCTTCTGCACAAAAAGCAGTATAAGTAACCAAAAAGGACAAACAACTAGACATCAGGTTAAAGTTTGTCAAACATAAACTCCATATTTTTCTAAGATAGGTAATTATTCCTAATTCACATACTTGAGTTTGGCACTTTTTGACTGATATATCAAATGCTGAAGAACATGCAATTTCTCAATAAAAAATTGAATCAGTTCCTGACATTTTGAATTATTTCCTTGCTTGGCACAACTGATAAAATTAACAGTATCTTTCAAGTCATTCAACATTATTTTAACTAAGCCTTTATCCAATACTGCAGACCTGGCAGATTCAGATACACCTAATAATGAACACAATGTATTACTCACTAGTGATGACCAACTTTCCTTCTCACTTTTAAAAATATAATGGATAGATTTCATAGGCAGACTCATAATGGTAATACCAAACTGTCCTCCAGGTTCTTCTTTTCCTTGGAAATCATTTTTATTATCAGTTAGATCCTGCTGTTGCTTGTCAAGAAGTGCTGTAAAAGTTGCAAAAGGGCCTCCTATGAATGGATCATGATCCAAACTTTCCTGAGAAGGAAGAGTTTCTATTCGTTTTGTTTCAAAAAAGCACAAATGATTCAAAAATTCAAGAGCTTTGCTTCTCAATTTTGGATAATTGTTTTGTTTGATACAAGTATTTACTTGTTCTGATATCTCCTTCCACCCTTGGGCTAAACAAAAACTGATCAGAGGCATGGCTAATACTCCCTCAATATGTAGAAGACTAGTAACTACCTGAAATACTGCTATATACAAAGAAGTAACTGCATCTGTTTTACTATAAGTAGTTAAACTACAATTGGATAAGAGATTTGTTACAGCTAACAGAGTATGTGGCTGCAGTATGAGATTATGTCTTATTTCTTTGTTCAAAAGACAAGGTTCCAGAAGACGGACAATTGCAGAATAAAGCAAAAGCTTTTCTTCTCTAAAATTTGGAGTTGAATGTTGGCTAGTTGAAAAAAACTGAAAGGTTTTTAAACATCTGAAAAGATGATGGATTAGTTGATGCTGGACCAATTCTGGACCCACAGTGTCTGGATCTTGCAGAAGAAGGTTTCGTAAAAGAAGACAGACTATTCTTATTAAACTTGGTGTAGTTACAAAAAATATTCTGCTTTCACATTGCTCAGCATCAGAGCTGCAGCTACTGAGACCTCCTAACAATGACTGGTGACTGCCTGTGTCATCTTGCTGATGTTGTGTCATATTTCCAACTCTCTCAACTACTGGAACACCTGTGTTTTGTAAGGTGTCATCCATAACAACTCTATCCAAACCAAAATGAGATGTCAATAACATTGACACAGAATCTGGCTTAATGAATTCTTGATTCAGAAGACGGATTGCCAGAAGAGGAATGTGTTCTTCGCAGTAAGAATTTGTTATCAGGACAACCATTTCCTTATAAAAACTACTATGTTGTAACACTGTTCTTAAAGCTGCTAATCCTAGAGCAGAAGCAGATATCCTAGGATCATGAATGGCTGCACCTTCATCAGAATGGACAGATCTGTTGTTTTCAGTTGTTAAGGACAACACAGTTAAATTACACAAAATAAGAGCTGCCTGTTCACGAACACTACTCGCCTCCCGATGGTCTAAAAGAAAACTCAATGCAGCTCCCCAAATACCACCACTTACTTGTCGAAGCTGTTCGCCAAGTAAATGACATCCTCTTAAAGAAACTGTTAAACAAGAAGCAATTCCAAGTCCAGCCGTTCTGACTTCAGGATCTCTATCTGTCCAAAGTGGTAAAAGCCACATTAACCCCAACCTTCTAATATTCCCTGTATTTTCTTCATGGAGCCAATAAATCTCCCAGTTATCCATTTGAGAGGTCATTTCATCTGCTAATTGATGAAGACACATTGATGCTGCTTTAACAATACCACGTCCCATAAAGGAAGTTGTATTTCCTCCTGATCCAAAGTGAAAAGCTATCACTACATCCATTAAGACTGTGAGCAACTGTCTAGTTAACTGCAATTTCTTCTTTTCTTCAAACTCTCTACTCCAAAAATGTTTTCCTGTAACATGAAGTAGTGTCACAAGCATTTTCTCTAACACTGGCAAGCTGTAAAACTGTGGAGTACCTGCAACCATTAACCCCTGGATGAGGTGACTAACAAGGCAATCTCTATCATAGACTTCAATGTCTAGTTTGCCTCGTGAAGCAACCACCAAAAGCCTACATACAAGCTTAAGAATCTCCTGTACCAACTGTTTTGGTGTACTACCCTCTTCCACAGAGACAAATTCTGACAGTCTGTTTAAAAGTTGTTGAATAGGGCCTTCTACTCTACGTACTTGTTTCCATAACCACTGATGCAATTTCACAGGTACATGTGGTAAAGTAAGAAACCAGGAACAAAAATCTAAAATATCTACAAATAGTTTCTTGTCTTCTTCACTGGAAGGAATCACTTTAAAAAATCTATCAAATGAACGATCCCAACCACTGATTAGATCGTAACTATCATCTTCCAGTTGGGAAAAAACTGTGTGCAATTTTAGAGCATGAAGTAACCTTCTTACTTTATTATGGGTAGTTGCATTAGATATTTCATTGAGAAAAAATGAGATAGCAAACAAGGAATCTGTGTATTTTAAGCATTCCACCTCATGAGCGGTGAAGTCTAGCTGGTCATCACTTCTTATATTCTTTTCACTTGATTTTAACACGTTTTGTATTCCACCTTGCCAGCACAAATTCCAACAAACTTTAAGCCTCTTAGCTACAACCTCAGACTGAAGAAGGTCAGACTGTACTGATGTGATGACCACAGCAAAGGGACTTTTTGAGTTATGAATAGGAACAGTGAAAGGAAGATGGTACCTTTTCACCACTACTGCTGGAAGAGAGAATTTGGATAAACTCTCTCCAAATGACGAAAGACAACTTACCTCATCAAATAATAAAAGTGACAAAAGCTCAGCTGAAATTTTTCTTGTTTTTTTATCCTCTTGATGCAGTAACAATGATTTTAAGACTAGGTAATATAAATGTTCATTGTAAGCTAGCCTGTGTCGTAGTATGTTGTCACTAAGAGCTGTACAACGCAACACACTTACACAGCTCGGAAGGACATCAATTGTGAATCCTCCTTCTTCAGTCTCACTACATAAAACACATTCCATTATATCAAACACTAACTGTATACCACTGTCATTCACAAAATCCTCATGAAGATTACTATTTTCTAAAACTAAAGCTAACTGTTGAAAAGCAGACTGTTTAATTGCCCCATCTAGTTTCTGGTTTTTCACTATTTCCATCAGTTTATGTAAAGTATCCCACTGAAATGGTGCATCAGAACCTTTTCTGTCATTGTTTAGGTCAGATGGGTTGTCAACTAGTAGTAGAGATGAAAGCTGTGGTTTAGAAAGAGCAGATTTTAAAACAAAGGGTCTCTTTCTCGATGATTCAGGCTCATGAGATAATATGTCAGCAATTCTTGGCGGAAGCTCAGATCTAACTCGTAAATTTGGATGGAACATCAAACGTAGATTGCTTCTTATAACTTCAAGAAAACAGACAGATGACAGGCCATCTTGAAAGTTTGGGTCTATCATATGAAAAATGCACCTTCCTAAGAATGTATCCATGTCAGTAAATGACTGCAATAATGGTAAGACTGGAATAATAGATTTCAAAATATATTTCCACAGTTCCACAGACATGGCTTGAGTATGCAGCAAACATTTTAAAATTTTACTAGTCTTAACAGAAATATTTTCCTCATCCATCATACCATAGTTGCATAACTGAAAAAGAACTTTAGAATCCAAAATAAATCTTACTCTTTTTCCCATCAAACTTAATTGTTTCTCCTTTATGCAATTATTCAATATTTGTTTTACCTCTTCTTCACATTTACTGTAAGTAACAAACCTAATTTCATGATGTGGATGTGCAAGTAGATTCAGCAGAACCTTAATTGAAGTTTTGGCACAAATAGCATTCTCGTCATCCACACTTTCAAAACATCGAGAACAGTGAAAAATAACACCAGTGATAAACTCTGTATTCTGGATGTAAGTCTGACAAAATACAGCTTCTTGTGCAAGATGTGACAGGTGCTCAGCTTTGTTTCTCTCCCATGATTTCAAACCTTCCAAAAAGTGACAAAGTGAACTTATACTCATCCTGACTTCCTCTGTTTCGAGGAACGTGAAAACCTGGATGATTTCTTAACTTAAGAAAATTCAGAAACTCTCCATGGTCACATTTATTCAAAACTCTGTAACTTTCATCCATTATTAATTTAACAACAGTGTTGGTGAAAAGTGGAGAAGTTTCAGTAATGCCTGGAAATAGCTTCAAAAGGTTACACAAACTTTTAGTAATAGCAAGAAAAATAGTTCTGTGTTTTTCAACTTGGCCTATGCCAGACGTGGCACTCATATACTGCTCTTCGTGACGATTCATAAGCTCCGCACAAGTTTCTAGACAATGACAAAATTCTGTTTTAAAGTTTGTATACTCAGAATTATTGATAACAGAAGTATTTACAAAAGGTTTTATGACCAACTTCAATAAATTAGATGCACCTTCCACAAGATTACAAACACTTCCAGTTATATGTAAGCTATGGTTATTAAAAAATGGTAACGCACTTAAAATTACAGATAAGCAATAAGACGGTATTGTTAACAGTGCTTGAGATGAGTTCAATCTAAACCTTTCTTGCATCTGATATTGTTCTGGATTTAGAGTATTCTGAGGCAGAATTAAATTAGCAGACAATTCGGGAGAAAGTTCTTGGCCATCACCTGATAAACGTTGATCATTAGTTTTAACGCAGGTATTCAAGTCTTGATGAAGTGTTGGCTGATTATTTAACGAGTTAGTCAATTGACCAAAATTACTGTCTATGCCACTCTTATTGCAATAAAATGATGCATCCTGATAAAACAACAATCTGTCATGAAGAAGACATGTCAAAACAGAGATACATTTAAGTGCTGCTATTACAACCTGATGGTTGCTTGAATGTTCTGATCTAAGTATATTTTTAAGAGAATTTATTATATCTGGCTCCTGTAAAAATACCTCTGGTGGAAAGTCTTTAAAAATCACATCACATAAAAATTTACAAGACTGTAATATAACATCTGAATCACTACTCTTAAGAGAATTATTACTTGAAGAAATAACATGAAGGTCCGATGAGCTTAAAGGTAAATATGGAAATGTTATTAACTCAAACAATTGTGTAATTCCATTACCTTCACACAAGTCTGCACGTTTTTGGCATGTACTATCGAAATAATAAAGTCCACTCTCATCAAGAAATCCTGTTGAAGACGTTTTTGGATAAGTAAATTCCACACAATTTTGTGATAAAGACACATTTTTATCTTCATGGCAAATAGTTTCTTTGGAATTTGTACATAAATGCAAGTTATTATTGTTATAAGTGTCCTTACTGACTTCAGCAACATTTTCATTAGGAAAACTTAGTAAACTAGAAATAATTTCATCGACAAGAATATGCAAATCTGGAGCGAGATCTAATCGAAGGTCTGAGAAAAATTTTACTGCTCCATGGTCAATCAAAATGACAGCTGCAGATGTATATTTCACTAGTTTATTTAGTAACACCAGAACGTCATACTGCATGGGGCAAGATTTAAAATTAAACCACCGTAACAAATGCACAAGAAACTGTCTATCTACCAAATCATCTTCCGTTATTATTCCATGATTTAGTTTGGAGAGGATATTTTTCAGAGCTCTAGTTCTAATTTCTTCGATTGTATGAGAAACTTTAACTAATAAAGTCGATAAATGATCTTCAAAGTCGTCGTTTTTGCTTGTCATCTTGTTACTGGTTAACTTTACATTATTGAAAAACATATACTTCAGCATCATAACTAAATCTCCAATACGTTAAATCATTAGTCTACACTGATTATTTCTTTCGTTATAAGACCGTAGCCACATTTTAATACGGTGCAAAACAATCATACTAGATATTATCATGAACTAGGCTTACAACAGATATTTAACATCCTCCTAAACACCACTTCAGCTGGCTGCCGTCTGCTGGTCAAAAGTGTAAGTCAGGACAGAAAATTACCGAGAATTATGAAAATTTATTATGTGTTCAAGTGTGTAATACAAGAATATAAAAGTAAAACAATACACTTTTCTATTGATAATGTTAATAAACTAAGGTGTGGATTTGTATTGTGGAAGAGTTTTTGATTTCGAAACTGGTGTTATTTTAAGGATTAATCTGGCAAAGATTTGAATTTTAGGATACATTATATATAGAGCCAAATGGTCTATTTGTTTGTTGTAAGTAGAAAGAAACAAAGACTCGGTATGAACTGTGCAGAATGTAAAGAGGAGACTTACATAGCGAGTCTCGACTCTCTAAAGTCAAAACCTTTTATAGTTGCAGTGGGAGGTGATGACTAGCTGCCTTCCCTCTAGTCTTACACTGTTCAGTTAGGGGCAACTTTGCACGAGAGTCAAAAACAAACAAACACTTTATAGCGTCCCTATAGATGAAAGGCGCAACATTTTCGGTGATGTGATTCAGTTAATATTTAGCGTGTTTTTCATACTTAAACACTGACGGCCGCTTTACAAGTGACATTCAATACCAGTGTTGTAAATAGAATGGTGTTTGTAGCCTTTTCTCCAAACAAACAGCATTGAAAAATATCTTCACAACATTTCACGTGGATAATATTGTATAATTAAATAATAAATAATGTGTAGCGTTTATATATGTAAATACACAGAGACAGAGAGAGGGAGAATATTTTCCTATTTATTAACATTAATGGAAGTCATCTATCCATTAGAAATATTCATGTAAGACAAGTTTTTTTCGCCATTATTCCGACAGATAAATAATTCTAAGAACAGCATGACAAGGTAGTTAAAACGCTCGACTCCTAATCCGAGGGTCGCGGTTTCGAATCCCCGTCACCCCAAACATTGTCACCCTTTCAGCCGTGGGACCGTTATGATGTTACGATCAATCCTACTATTCGTTGGTAAGAGAGTATCCCAAGAGTTGGCGGTGGGTGATGATGACTAGCAGTATTCCCTCTAGTCCTATACTGCTAAATTAGGGACGGCTAGCGCAGATAGCCCTCGTGTAGCTTTGCGCGAAATTCAAAAACAAACTAAGAAATAATTCTATAAGCAGTTTTCTCACATGTAACATGAAGTATTTTATAGTATGCTTATAAAGTAGAGAACTAACATCTACTATCTGTTATACATTTTTATACTATTTCTTGTTATTAGTATGTTATAGCGAATACTACAAATTATAATTTTAAAATACTTACTCCATTTTCCCCCTAGACAGGTATAAACAAGTTTAAAGTATGTTTCACTTCCAATATTGCATCTTAGGCCGGCATGGCCAAGCGTGTTAAGGCGCTCGACTCGTAATCCGAGGGTTGAGGGTTCGAATCTCAGTCGTACCAAAAATGTTCGTCCTCCCAACCGTGGAACCGTTATGATGGGACGGTCAATCCCACTATTCGTTGGTAAAAGAGTAGTCCAAGAGTTGGCGGTGGGTGATGATGACTAGCAGTATTCCCTCTAGTCCTATACTGCTAAATTAGGGACGGCTAGTGCAGATAGCTTTCGAGTAGCTTTGCGTGAAATTCAAAAACAAACAAACTTTTCCAGTATTGCATCCTTAAGGATGTTGTTTATAGGAGATTTACCGATTATTGATACAAATGAAATAAAAAGTATAAGGTATCATTCACGTGTTTTTTTTAGTATAGAAATAATGTCGAGTTTTTTCGAGGTCCAAGCAAATTTCACGGCTAAGAGGCTCTTGAGTTATTTTTCTCTGATTAAATAGTTGAATCTGACTATTTGTAAGGTTAGTAAGTTCACGAGATACCATTTATTCAATAACCGAATCATATAATTACCAGACACAGGTTACATATTGACTTTTCAGTCAAACTCCTTATACAGGTAGGTTTAAAAACATAAAAATGACTGTTATATTTAACAAAGTTATATCTTTACCTGTGGGAAATGCAAGCGTTCAAATCAACTGTCATGAAATACACGCCTCACTCACCAAACCATGGACGATTCAGTACTCCTAAATATGTCATAAAATCACAAAATTATTTCCACTAATTATCTGGAGAAGTGTCCTCCATATTAAGAAAAAAGTTTGCAATGTTCACTTTTTTACAAATAACAAGGGAATTACTAAGTACACTGCATTTTGATCAGGTTATAATGCAAAGTTGATTTTCCAATAGAACTAAAAATAAACGAAGACTTAATGTGTTTTGTTTCTCATAGAATCAAATAACAATATATTTTCTTCAAAAAAACAAAAAACAAAAGAATCCCAGCGCGTAATACATTTAATAAAAATCAAAATAGAGAATCCCAAATGTTCAACAGTCGATTCAAGCAAGAATACCTTAATGTTGTTAAAATAATATATATCATTCTGAAATTAATGGTCATCTAAATAACCGAAGTTCCAAGCTTTGTACTGCTTTCGGAAGTTCTATTACCAATTGTGCTCATTCTAATGACCATGATATACAGTACTACTCAATATGGCATTCTCCAATGTAAAATGAAGGTGAAGTCAATATAAAACCGTACATCTTGAAACATGTTTTAAGAATCATCTACTCTATGAGGGCATTGACAATCAAAGCGACATTTAATAAAACTAAAGACACAAAAGACAACTAGATCTGCACCAACTCCAGTTTATTTGACATCTTTCTCTTGAAAACAGTCGTTGATTTCATGTTGTGGCGGTCCGGCATGGCTAGGTGGGTTAAGGCGTTCGACTCGTAATCCGAGGGTCACGGGTTCGAATCCCCGTCACACCAAACATACTCGCCCTTTCAGCCGTGGTGACGTTATAATGTTACGATCTGTCAATCCCACTATTCGTTGATAAAAGAGTAGCCCAAGAGTTGGCGGTAGGTGGTGATGACTAGCTGCCTTCCCTCTAGTCTTACACTACTAAATTAGGGACGGCTAGCACAGATAGAAACGTGTTGTGGCTGGAAATTTGAGAAATCAAATTTTTTTTTTATATATTTTTCGTATCTTGTTAACAGCACCAGAAAATATGCTCGACTTTATTGCAACATCATAGACTTCACTTTGTGGTTTCAGAGCTCTTGGTTACCCTTAACGATTTGCTATGCGAGATTTATTTTATATGGAACACTCAGTACATGAATATCATTTATTGGAGATACTTTAATATTAGTCTCCAACCATAATTGTACCCGTATGGATATTAATATTCAGCTGTAAATTGGTCGAGAATTCGAACTGAACAAAATATACAAATGATAAACATATCACTGTATACATGACAAAATTTGGTTGAGAGTATTTTTGACAGATTTTGCCTCCCAGTGGAACAGTGGCATGTCTGCAGACTTGCAACGCTAAAAAATGGGTTTCTATACGCGTGGTGAGCAGAGCACAAATAGCCCATTGTGTAAATTGGTATTTAGCTAGAAACAAACAAACAAACTGATAGAATGATATAATATTAAGATTGATCCCAGAATAGTATTGTTTTAAAAATATTGTCATTTGACAAAACTAGGCTGAGAGTATTCCTGGCAGAATAACATTGTATGACGACAGTAACCAAAGAATAGTATTAAACACGTAGACAACTTACAGCCAGAAGACTACGGCTTCATCTCAGCACCAATTATAAGATTATTTGCCCAAATCTTTGGAAAATTTTGACCAGAGCAGTGTTGAAAATCTGATTAATTCCATGACCAAACAACTGAAGACCAGATGCTGACTGTTATAATGTGCATGCTTAAATTTGAACATTGGAAGTTCTCGAACAATTATAAGTATTTGTTCCAATGTCTGGGTATTCGAATTGTTATAACATGGGTCTGAATATTATTATTTTGAGTATAGCCAACAGAATTCGTTCTTTCAAGCATGTAGAGCGGCCGTCGTGTGGAAAATGTAAAGCTAATTGCTCCAAGCACTAAAAATATATGTTTTGTTACAGATTTTTAGTGTGCTTGTTGTTAAATAGAAAGCTACATAATAAGTAGCCCGTGTTCTGCTCCACACAGAAACTAAACCCCAATCGTTAGCGTTGTAAACCTGATGATTTACCGATTAACCACTGAGGAGGAAGAAGGATGTTGTCTTTCTTAAATGAATGGACTGTCTAAATCTTTCTTCTAGTGAAAGATTATATAATTTTTGTTGTTGTAAATGAACAAAAATTAGTATTCTGTTTTTGATTTAGCGGCAAATTATAAAACTTATGACAGTAAAATTCGGGATTCAATCCTTCCATGGCTATCCCTGATATTTACTTGCCATGTTATGTATATTAAAAAGGCAGTTCTTGAATATCTCACACTGCCAACTCATGGCTAATCTTCTCCGACCAAACAGTGGGTTTTAACTAACATGGAAAATAGCAGTTCCTAACATTTAACTTTGCAACTTAATTGGCTCAGATCATTGTTCTAGTTTACCCTATGCTTACTAGTAGCCTTAATTGCTAATTTACGTGCAGCGATCTAAGAACAAACAGTTATAAGTCTTATAACGGAAAATAGGTTTGTTTGTTTGTTTCTGAAAAAAAAGATACATAATTACCTGTGTTGAACTCACCATAGGTATCGAAAACCTATTTTTGGCTTTATAAACCTTCGGTTTTATCGCTGTACCAGGAGGCTGAAATAGGTTCCACTAAATGAAAGTAATATTTTACTACTTATTATAATATAGTTAAGAAACTCTTTTTATGGTTGGCTTTACCTTATAATGATGTCACATTTCTTATGATAAATATACCTGTTAGTCTTAACAACTGCGACTGTATCAATTCTAGAACACCAACTTTGCCTACTGATTCTTGTCGAACGAAATCGTAAATTGTAGACCAATTCAGAAGCGTCGCTGGGTGATTGAAAGATTCGGAGCTCAGGACAAGAACTTGTGGAAATATTCAGTACGATATCGATAATGGTTTTCTATTTTGAGTTTTAAAGAACGTCTCTGGACTAACTATAGGTATATATTTCTGCTGAATGTATTCGGGCTTAACTAGTAATAATAATCTTTTTCAGGCGCTAAAATTAACGATTGGGGCCTGGCATGGCCTAGCGCGTAAGGCGTGCGGCTCGTAATCCGAGGGTCACGGGTTTGCGCCAAACATGCTCGCCCTCCCAGCCATGGGGGCGTTATAATGTTACGGTCAATCCCACTATTCGTTGGTAAAAGAGTAGCCCAAGAGTTGGCGGTGGGTGGTGATGACTAGCTGCCTTCCCTCTAGTCTTACACTACTTAATTAGGGAGGGCTCGGTGCAGTGGGCTAACAACCTACTCACTTAAATACCTGTTGAAGAATCCGCAAGCGATTGCGGCCCTATGTTCCTAGATGGAATCTAATGTTGATAACTAACTAACTAAAATTAACGATTAAGAGTTGATGTACTAAATAGTATTAGCAAATAATACATTGGGTAAGATTTTTTTAAAAGTATCTTGCCGAATTTTTTCACTAGATGTACCTCCTCAAAGCTCCTGAAAGTGTTCTGTTTCAAGAGTAAATGAAACCTAAATTAAGATTGGTTGCTGTGAATTTCACGCATAGCTACATGAGGGCTATCTGTGTTATCTGTCCATAATTTAGCAGTGAAATACTGCATGAAAAGCAACTGGTCATCTTCACCCACCACCAACTCTTGGGCTACATTTTAATCAATGGATAGTGGGATTGACCGTTGCATTATACCACCACCACCCCCGACTGAAAGGGTAAGCATATTTTGTGAGATGGGGATTCGAATCCGCGACCCTCAGATTGTGAGTCGAGCGCTCTAACCACCTGGCCATGCCAAGCCCCCAAAGTTAATAGCAACAAATATTTATAATTTATTCCTTTTAAAGTTCTGGCGTCATACTGCGTTGTAACCTACAGAGAGAATAATTCTTCTTGTGATGCTTGGCATGTGCACATTTTACTGACTCACAACAGTACAGATTGCGACGTCAGTTTATCGTTTACTGACTGACTAAAGTCAGTAAGTAAGCTACTGATAGTATTACACATTGTAATACGGTATAGGGTGTGAGTGGTTAAAGCAGGTGACCCCTCCAGACTGCCTTCGGCCCCTTTTCTGGGAAATTACAGGTTTTTAAATTTTACAATAAATACTTTTTCACGAATTTAAAGCACAAAAAACAAGATTAAATAAAATCCTGCGATAAAAAACCAAAACCAGACGATAATGTAAATTTATATTTTTAGGCTTAAATAACTGGAACTAGTCTAAAATACTAAATAACACAAAATTTACTTAGTTATATAATATTAATAATGTGTTTTTTTAAAAATACTACATTATTATCCTTTTACCTTTAACAGTCTTACTGACATTCTGAACGAAAGTACTCACAGTAATCTTCCTATTAATAACATTTAAAAATTCCCTGCCATCTTGTGAGTAAAATGGAAACAAATACTTCTTATAGCGAATCAACCAATTTTGTTGTGACAACGCTATAGCATTATCACGTACTAAAACCTTTGCACGTAACTGAATAGCATCAAAGAGACGACCCTACCGATACAGAATTGTTTTGACAACAAATTTGCCACAACTACCCCCCCATGAAACCTAAATAAAACATATTACATTAGCTGCCAATAATAGTCCCAAGTTCCAGTTTGTCAGATGCTCGTTGGTTTGTTTTTCAGATAGGAAACTGTGATGCCACTGTTCTAAGAGAAAAGCACGCCTGGATATAGATAGAAGAGGGTCAACAAAATCCACGTGTGTGCTTTAAATAAATAAAAAAAGCAACATTGGTATCAACTAAGCTACTCTAGGACTACCATTCCTGGCCAACACCACCCACTACCACCTCTTTTCCAATTAATGGTAGAATTGACCGTCACATTATAACATATCCAAGGTTGAAACGGAAACAATGTTAAGTGATGGAACTTGAACTCGTGACATTCAGATTGCGAGTCGAGTGTTTTAATCACCATCCATTCTAGGTTCATGGAGTTCGTGATCCCTCATCATGTTTGCTGATTAATTTCATTTGATTACTAGTTTTGAATGGCCTTGTCAATACTGCGAAGTAAGGGTCAATAAATCACCATACTTTAATTTTTATTTTAACGATTCTACACAAATAGTAATTTTGAAAATCACACAAAACATTTTTTATTTATTCAAAAAAAAAAAAAAAGAGCCACAAACTGAAGAAATTACATGAAAAATTAACTTCAAAAGTAAATGTAGCATGTTAGGTTGTTCATGCAAATAAAATGCATGCCGTGTTCTACTCAAGAGTATTCAACCTAATATATTTCTATACTTGTCACGTAACTTCAAATGGGGATTAAGCACTCGACTCGTTATCCGAAGATTGTGTGTTCGAATCTCTGTCACACCAAACACGCTCGTCCTTTCAGTCGTGGGGGCGTTATAATGTGACGATAAATCTCATTATTCGTTGGTAAATAGAGTAGCCCAAGAGTTGGCGGTGGGTGGTGATGACTAGCTGCGAAATTCAAAATAACAATAACTTTTTGTTTTTTGGCTGTTGTGATTTTCCATTAAAGTATAGAATAAATAGTTATTGAAGAGTTCACCACTTGATTTGTTTTGAATTTCCTAATTTAGCAGTATAAGGCCAGAGGAAAGGCAGCTAGTCATCACCACCCACCGCCAACTTCAGAGCTAATCTTTTACCAAACGATAGTGGGATTAATCGTAACATTATAACGCCCCAACGGCTGAAAGGGCCAGCATATTTGGTGCGACAGGGATTGGAATCCGCGATCCTCGGATTATGAGTCGAACGCCTTAACCCACGTGGCCATGCCGGCCACAAAACAAAAAGTATATTAATTTTCTATTGTACTGTCAGTCTACCACTTTCAGAGACTCTTTGGTATTCACCTTTTATCTCGAATCAAGGTTAAAACATATGGTGAGTGAGCAGCAAGATATAAGCCTCTTCCCTTTGATAATGAACCCCTGTGGGTCAGCGGTAAGTTTACAGTTTATTTTCTGAAATTTGCACAAAGTTACACGAGAGCTATCTGCTCTAGCTGTCCCTAATTTAGCAATGTAAGACAAGAAGGAAGGCAGCCAGTTATCACGACTTACCGCCAACTCTTTTACCAACGAATAGGGGGGAGTTGATCGTCACGTTATAACACTCTCAAGGCTGAAAGGGCGAGCTTGATTGTTGTGACGAAAATTGGAACCAGCAACTCTCAGGTTAAGAGTTGTAAGTTTACAGACTTACAATGCTAAAATCCAGCGTTAAATACCTACGTTGGACAGTGACAATTGTATAGTTTGCAGTTAAGCAACAAACAATCCCTTTGATAAGCGAGACATTTAAAAATTGTTTGTTTTGTTTGTTTTTTGAATTTCGCACAAAGCTACTCGAGGGCTATCTGTGCTAGCCGTCCCTAATTTAGCAGTGTAAGACTAGAGGGAAGGAAGCTAGTCATCACCACCCACCGCCAACTCTTGGGCTACTCTTTTACCAACGAATAGTGGGATTGACTGAAACATTATAACGCCCCTACGGATGAAAGGGCGAGCATGTTTGGCGCGACGGGGATGCGAACCCGCGACCCTCAGATTACGAGTCGCACGCCTTAACACACTTGGCCGTGACGGGCCCATTTAAAAATAAAATTTGCATTACACTTTCTTATTTAACATTACAAAGGTTTAAATTTAATTTTTTTTGTAATAAATAAAGTACATAAATAGTTTAAAAGGTGAGAAAATCATTACTTAAAAACGAACAAGTATGATGTAAAAAAGAGTAATAAATGAGAAGATGAAAACAGTGCACAGAGAACGAGAGTAGTTCACAGAGAGATAGACAGTAGTGTTGAACATCATTAAACTTATCTTTGGTACCTGGGGCAGAACTTGATTTTCTCTATCAATATAATTAACATTCAATTTTAACAAAGTGAGAACAAAGGATCCGGCTCGGCATGGCCTGGTGGTTAGGGTGCTACGGATAACCTGAGTGTTGCGGGTTCGAATCCCCGTCATACCAAACTTGCTACCCCTTTCAGCCGTGGGGGCGTTACAAAGTGACGTTCAATTCCATTATTCGCTGGTTAAAAAGTAGCCCAAGTGTTGGCGGTGAGGGATGATGGCATTTGGAATTAATGAGAGTGCTTTGACATAAGAAGATATTGATTTCGTAGGTTCATTGTTCGTGATCTTTCTTACTAATATCACGTGTTGTTTTAAAGTATCCTTTTTGTGCTTTCACTTGTTTAAGAATCCTCTGTTTATTTTTTTAATTCCGTGCAAAGCTACACGAGGACTACCTGCGCTAGCTGTTCCTAATTTAGCAGTGTAGGACTAGAGGGAAGGCAGCTAGCTTAAGTGTAACGTCTACATTAAAATCTAAGTAATTACCCAACACATCGAAAACACCAACAAGTATATATTATTGACAAACTCAGTTTCTAATAGCTCCAAGGAACTATTTTGAATCTTGAATTTCTGGTATAAAAGTAGGTTCAACGTCTTGTACCTGGGTCATTTTATTAATATTTGATTTAGTAATCAATGCATAAAGAACCAACAGAATCACATACAAGATTACAGGTAATTATTCTTTACTAGTTAATTTACCATTATTTCACCCAACATGGTAAGAGGATTCACAAAATCTTTTACTTTTCATTTTTCTAATCTTGTTCAGCTAGTTTTTTGTTATACATTACATATTTAACGATGGAAATAATAAAATAAAAAAAACGCTTCATACAGTGAATAATTATAATGATAGGTACTTTTTAATATTCAAAACAACTTTTCAAGATAGGTAATGTACATTTCCCAAAAGCAATGGTAACATTATAACAGTTTTTCACATGGAGTTGCTGTTTTTACATCACAAGTAAAATAACATCTGATTGGTAAATATTCAGAATTCATCTTTTCCAAGAAGTACAAAAATTGTATACACATTCACAATCTCCACATCTAATATTTAGAGGAGTTCATGTACACCCTTGTAATCTTAACTTAATTTAACAACTACGTTACTGAATGGTAACCAAAACTTTCACACCATATATAAATTTTTCTACACGACTCTTTGTTGGGATTATAAATAATACCTCTTCTGAGGTATACCTTCTAAAATTGGTAAAATTGGTTTTCCAACTGTATTGGTGGTTCCTACTGTGCCTGCATTTTTCTTTAAAGAATGAATAGTTTGAATATTGCTGCTACCAGAAATGTTAATATTTTGCCTATAATTTCTTTTTAAAAACTGTATAATAATGTAATTCATGGGATGTAAAAAAGATACATTGAAATATCTACTTAACACCAGAACCATTTTTACCAAAGCCAGCGATTTGGTTGGACAGCAGGAAACTCCTGGGGTAATTCTGTGTATTGTGGAAGCTGATTAGCTGTATTTTAATCAGATTCTTCCTGCACTTATGCTGCAAGTATGTTTGTGTGCATGACATTCAGTGCCTTAATATCGATGTCATGTGATAGATTGGTGCAGACTAGCTGCCTTCCATCTGTTCAGCATTTCAAAATAAGATAACCTTAGCAGCTTTGCAAAGAATACAAATACGTTTCCAGTAGATTCTTACTAAAGATTATTCCCCAATTATACAGTAATCACTTGGATACGGCACCTACGCTAAATAGTGGTGAAAATGTATTTAGAGTGTTATTCTCTCAAACTGATCTATATTAATCACTTCATTTTTGCAGTAAAGAAAATGCTTATAAATCTCAAACAAATGCAATTTTTTATGTGAATTTTCAACAAACAAAAGACTAATAAATAACTAAATATATTTTATTATTATTTTATTTTCCATTATGTATGACAAGAAAACATTACTACATTTTATAATGAAAAATACCTCACAATATGTATACAAATAAATCATTAAAACTTTATACACATAAAAATAATCCATGTAAATTTGTTGCCATGACTTGCTGCTTTAATCGTGTTACATCGAGTTAAAAGACAAGAACAACTATCACCTGTTAGTTTCACTTCTTTCTTTACCACTTATTAGCTTTGACAAACAAAAGAGATGTTAAAATTTGTAATATGTCATTATACAAAATGGAGAGCAGCATATTTCAGTTACTGCTAATTTTCAAGTTTATTTATTGTTTAAGTAGCATTTTCCATTCATATTAAGTTCAGCTGATTCCAGTGCAGATAAAAAATTATATGAATTCGCTGTTAGCTTTGTATAATGATTTCAAAAATATTAAGTATTACTCCATAATTGAAAAAATAGACAAAAAACAAACAAGAAAAATCAATTTGTTAAATATTATTGTAAACAAGCAATGTCTTGAGTACCATAAGTGAAATAAGTGATTCTTAAAGACTGAGCTGCAACTTTTATCAAATGTTGTGTGAGTTATCTGTTGAAATCAGAAGCAAAGTAGGTCAGTGCCTGGTTAATGCCTAAAGGAACAAGGTTAAATTTTCTACCTGTACAGGAAATGAAGAGCAGAAAACTAGATTGTTGCAGCAGTTGATTAAATAGTTCATAAATAGGCATTAGTTAAATAGTTAAATGTAACATTTAATATTGAATATTAAATGTTCTCTATGGCTAATGATAACGAGAAAATCCACTTGTGGAGAAAAATATATGAGTTAAATGGCTGGTTTGGGCTGAGAAAATTTTCTTACGTGAAGGAGCAAACAACATTTTGACCTTCTTTAGTCATCAAGTTTTCTTTGTGAACCTGACGATGACCTAAGGTCGAAACGTTGTTCGCTCCTTCATGTAAGACAATTTTAACACAGCCATTTTAACACATATAATAATATGGCTAGTTGTTTACACACTATTTTCATTCCAAAGTGAATAAACATATTGCAATGCCAGAAATTACATCTTTCTTTAACAAACAGGTTCGGCAAGTTCCTCACAAGTACAGTTACACAAAAGAATTAGACCAAAACGCTGTCTGTAACACAAGCATGCTCTGCTGGACCTCAGGTAACTTCAATGGTTTCTCTAGCCACTGATTATAAATGTTCTGTTTGAAGATTTTTTTTTTTAATAATTGGCACCGTTAACCAAGTATCTTTAAAAATTTGTTGTCTATTTTTCTACGAGAACCATTACCAAAACACTTTGTTGTCAAAAGAGAAACAAAGAAACTTAATGCTCTCTAAAATTAATTAAGGGTTTTATCCTTCTTGCTTTCTAGTAGAAAACCTGGATGAATTCCATCAAAACATAAACAAAATTACACAGTCCTAATCAACAGTTTTTTCAAACACAAATTTAAAAATATTATATAAAAATCCAACTGGCTTAGTAAAATTTCCAAAAATAAAAGTGGTTGAAAAAATAGTATCTTTCTTAGTTGATGCAAAAAACAAGACTTCTGATCACATTTAACAACATAGAAGTCCTTACTATATTCTTGCCAAGTTAGCTGAAAATGATGTACAAATTTGTTTGAAGTTTTAAAAACAAAAGCGAATCAACATAATTAAACTCCAAGGTGCTACAACAGGTGGGAAACAATGAAATGATAATATTAATTATATCACAACCTCACTCCCTCTTTGTACCAATGGTTTCAAATAATTAAACACAATGACAATACTAACATTAAAGAATTAGAGCTGTTGTTTTATACAAACAACAAAATTTGTGGCCCACAATTACTTATTAAAAAAAAATTATCAAGGTACTCATATAATAAAACTAAAACAGTTGTACTACGCTAATTAATCAACTTAGTATATTTCACATACATACATCCCAGTATTGTAATGTGAATGTCTGGCTACTCTTGATCACTTTCACCACGGCTTTTTGTTGGCATTTCTTGAAGGGGCTGTGCTCCTTCTCCTACGTCTTCTCCAGTCAAGATCCTCTGTTCAAGTTTAAGGTAGTAAAAGTAAGTTACTGAAAGTTGTACTTACAGTTTTGGTTTGGTTTTTCTACAAGTGAGAAGTTTAAATATATATAAAATACCCCTGAAAATATTTACAATAATAAAACATTAAGGTTATGCAGAACCAGTACTGATCTTGTATATATAAATATCTAAGGTTATGAACCTAAAAGTAACAAGTTTTAAGTAGAAACTTTCATTACCATTAAAGACTTGTGTCTTGTAAATTCTGCATCTTGTCTCTTGCTCTTAAACTGTTCACAGGCACAAAGAAATAAGGTATCGATGACCATCTAACAAAAAACATCAGTTTTACTCAGACTCAGTTAACATTTGTACTTGCATTAACATTTAATTATGTTTTCTGCTTCTTGGTGAAGCCTTCCATCAACATGTTTTGAACCCTATGTGTACAATGAGTGATCAAAGCATGCACCTACATACACCTACATTTAAAATTTACTTGAACAACGTTATTACAATTTATGTCAATAAACCTACCATAAAAATGTAGCTTACAACTCACAGTTTTATATCAAATTTTCTTGAAATTAAAAAATTAAAACCATTTAAATAAATTCTCAATCTTGACTTCTGTGTGTCACAACATACTTCCTATTTTTCTTGTTTTTAGTTTTCTTAACTCCTTTCTAAAGCTGTCAGAGAGAACAATGAATCAAATTACAGATACTGACAAGTAGCCAGTTCAAATCAATAAGATATAAATACATTTGATGATCATCAGTAAGGCTTTTATCATCTTTTCATAACATTAAATGAATTTATCTTTACCAAGTTAGTTTTTTTTGTGTGTATATTTGTAAGCTGTTTGCCTCAGATTGTTTACATGTGACTACTGTTAAGTTCTAAACTGTTAACACAATTTAACACATTTGTAACTCAGAAAATCAGTTAAATTATAGTAATTTTAGGGCATTTTGTGTTATAAATTTCATATTTGAAATGAACATCTAAAAATATTTTGGGATACCAACATCATTACAAAAATGTAGGCCTAAAGTTCCAGTCAAGAGCAAAAGCCTTGATTTCCAAATGTAAGAAAACTTAAAAAAATTATTGTGACAGTTAATATCCTAGTATGATGTTGGTCAAGGTATGTTTAAATTCATTTGTGTTGTGCCTGTAACTCAATTGTTTGTATCCACAAGGCTGTTCAGCTGAGATAAGTGAATTTTGGCATACTCTGAGATTATCCAAGTATAGATGTAAAGAAACAAAACTAAAAGAACCCAATATTGAAAAGTCTAATAGTTTTGGTTTTAACAATAAATATTGTATAACCAACTGTTACAATATGCAATCATTCTAGAAAACATGGTAATTCTCATTTATGTTGTACTTTTTCAACTTTTCATTTTATCCACACTACTTATTTCATTATATTTAAAGTAGCAATAGAGAAAGTATCAAATAAAATATAATGCTTTACTACAAGTGAAATAAAAAAACTTGAGATGAAAATGTATATTTATTCTTAATGTATCAATCTCCTTGGACTCAAAGCGTAATCAGACTGACTCACTTAAATCCACAGACAAATCTTTAGTAAACAATACTTCATTAAAAATTTATTTTCTTTAATACAAAATATTTGTAATGTTTAGTACAAGCCTTTGTAAAGATATACCCAGTGAATCCAGAATTAAAGTAATCAGTGCCCTAATATAGCTTAACAGAAAATAGTGCAAAACACCAACAATATTCAAGTAGGGTTAATTAACCCTTTTGCTATAGGTTCAGTACAACATATGCAAGTTCATCTTCACATTTGCACATAAGTATTTTGTGCTATAATTTTTGATATAGTAAGTGTATCTTCATAAAATTTGGTAGAGTTTTAGTAAAGATTACAAATATTTTGTATATAAAAAAAGGATTTGTAAGGAAATATTTTTGCTAAAAATTTGTTTGTGAAAATAGGGTTTCATTTTTAGTTTGAGTGCAAAGTGCTTTCATGTTATGATTAAAAAACTATTATTTGTTACAGAAATCTCAAGTTTTATTTGCAAAATTTCTCACCTCCTAAATGCATTTCAAATGTTTGTTTTCAGTAAGACTTTTACATTATTTTCTACACTCTAACCATGTGGGGTCTATCATTTAGCTAAGCTCGTAAATATCATAAAAAAAAAAAAATTAACATAAATTATGCTTTTTTTGTGCTAGAATGACAACCTATTATAACATGAAAATACAAATGTTTAGTCTCAGTAGTTTAAGTGTCATAACAACATATATTTACATGTATATTTATTATACTGACCTTCCAGTCATGCCTAACTAATATTACAGAACTTGCATTGATGAGGTGCACATGTGCTCTTGTTAGTATCCAGTAATATAAAACTGACCTTTAGTCTTCTGTGTTTTAGTGAAATAGTATTTTGTAATATACAGTCACATTTTGATTATTATACATTACATGTATGTATAGAATAATTTATTTCTAAGGAATAATAATATAAACTTTTTTTTCTTAAAACATAAAACAATAAATAAATAAAGTACACAACTATCTCTTCTCACTACAACGTTTGTACTCAAGTTATTGCTAGACACAGGTTGCTAAACCTTTCAGAATTTCACATGTGGAGAATATAAAACAAAATTTTTTGTTGACACACACATACAGTTGAACAACAAAACATCTTAAATAACTACACTGATAACACAGAATTACACTAATTTATTAAGCTTAGTAAGTAAAATTTATTTAAATTTAAAAAAATATATGAAACTTCAAACAGACTAAAGACACAACCTACCACCTTGAAAACTTGGATCAAAAAAAAAGTTTTTTCACAGATTAAAATGACTGAGAAAACCACTCTGGGTACATTTTAAGTTGTTGGTTGGTTATTCACATCGTATATAAGGGACCATATCCAAAAATGGAAAGAAGTGAACGGGGCTAATGTGTTTGATTCAGTACAGAAACCATAGCTCAGCAAAATAAATAGATAAGCGGTTCTTATTTTATATTCTAGTTTATCAATATTAGTAATTTGAGTTCCTAATTTGTACAAAACTGTAGACTTAGTATTTTGACAGCACAAACATCAAATTTGAAACAGTGCTGCATATAACATACCATGTGATTCACTAAAATCTGTATTTAAATGTGTTCTTTTAATATTTACTTTTAAATTGAGGAATTAATTCATATATAATATTAAAGTTTCAATTATAATCATCTACAATTTGATTCATAACTTACTGACATATATTCATAAAATACCAGTTCAATAAAATCTTGAATACAAGTCGACAAATGAGATGACATGACCTTTGACCCATGACCTGTCATGAAAGGGTAAAGCAGCTGGGCTTAATTGTTACAATTATCTAGCCATTCCAAAAACTTGAACTACTTAAGGTAATTTCATATATGAATTTTTAAACCATTTACGTGTGTGTGTGTTTATGAAAAACCTACAGATATTAACCTAAACACTTTTTTCAAAATATGTTTTCATATATATTGTCAACTTGTAGTTGAAGTAGCAGAAAACAACAAACACACATTTTAATAACAATAATACTTACAATATGAAGGTTCATGATTTCTGATGAATTTTACAGTTTAAAGATTTTTATGAGAGTAATGAAATAATTTCTGAAATAATAGTACAGAAAATAGCTTGAAGTATCCATTCTTGTGCAATTTAGAAGTTAAACTGATAATGCTGCTCAGAGGTAACAATTAATTTTTATTAGTGGACACTAATATAGGTATATTAAATTGCTAATGCTTACTTATAAGTTTTTTTTATAGAACATATGAGAATAAGACATGACTAAATAAAAAACTATCACATTTTTGTGAAATGTAACAGAAAGTCAATTTTGAAAACAATTATGATATTTAAAAGAAAAATTAAACAAAACAATTTTGTATAAAATATATAAACTTGTTATTTAAGCATGGATTATTTCTAAATAAAAAAGTAGCAACCTGCATATGAAATATTAAGATATATTAATTTTCAACAGTGTCAAGAGCTTTTAATCATAATACCCATTTTCATGTGCACAACATTTTTATGAACATTATCACAAAACATAAATCTAAAATGCATATTATATAAATATTTCAATGTAGTATGTAATTTAACTTTTAGTACTTTGTTTTCCATCATCACTGTACATGGTGTTAGCTTCATAATTATTACTAACATTGTCATATTTGTAATCTCATATGTTAGAACATCCTCTTTTGAAACTTCAGGAAATGTTTCTAAATTAATGTTCATTATATTTTCTAATTCCAAGTTACTCTCAGAACGTAGTAGCTATTTTTCTGCTACCTGACAGGGTATCTGAACACACCACAAAAATATAAATAAAAAGCAATAACTCTCAGAAACTAAACTTCCTCAGTATTTCATTACACAAGAACACATTTTCATTTCTAGTATTAAAAATACATAAAATGCTAATTTTCACATGGGCCTATTACCTTAATCCTGCATGCAGTTTAAGACATCTTTATTCTATTATACCTTTGATTCAAATTGTAGCTTCTGAAAATATTATTGTATTTACTTTTCAAAAATGTTACCATTAATGATAATGAATGGAACATCATCTTACCTCATATACAGACAGCACAGAATGAGCAATGAAGAATGAAAATACACAAGCTGTGAATACAGGAATAGCAAAGAAATGTAGGTCCGGGTTGTGCTGCAAATCATAAAAAAAAAGTGCTTATCTCTGTTGCACAAACAATTTTTACAATATTGGCAATACCGTTCAATCTGTAATTTCTTACACCAACAAACCACAGCCTAACGTATTACGTAGACATTTCATGCCAAACCTGTCAGATGCTCATCAAAACATATTTAATTGATGTTTTCTGTTAATTTATGTATCAACCGATTTTAACATAGCAGAAACAATGCTAAAAAGATATAAAATTATACACTTGAAAATTACACACAAGCCAAAATCACTTAACAACCATAAAAAATACTATCTTTGAACACACTACTATTCATAGAAATAAATCATACCTCCTGGATAAAACAAACATAGATGTTTATATAACCAATATTCATAATTACTAGAGATACTTAGAGAAAAAAAGCCATAACTTAATTTTGTCAGGGATACTGCCCAAAATTAACTGTTGGGATGAAGTTATAAGTAGGTCACTAGAGTTAAATGGTAGGCTTAGTTTAGTATGTAAGGATGAGCAGGCAGGCTGGTTGGACTTGTGGGATTTGTTAAGTGGAAAAAAGGAACTTTTTAGAATGGATGGTTTACATTTAAACCAGGTAGGGACTGGCTTGTTTGTTACAGCTATTAATTCAGCTGTAAGGGAAGTTTTAAACTAGGACTAGACAGCTAGCGAGGGATTAAGATAAACTAAATACAAAAATGATAAGAGGCAGAGAAAAGTTTGGCACAAGTGAAGAGTACAGAAGGTAAGCTTAATTATTGCACTATTATAATGTTAGCAGTATAAGAAATAGAACAGATGACAGAGCACTGGTAGGAATGGAGTATTTCAAAATAATGGGAATAAATGAATCATGGTTAAACATAGACGAATTTGATGACAGATAAACAAGATTACAGACTATTTAACAGGGACTGAGTATTCAAGAAGGGTGGAAGAGTGACTTTATATGTAAAATGTGAGTTACATCATGTTGAATACATTTGGATTTCTATTAGTGAATATAAAGGGAAAAAGCCTTTAATGTGAATTTGTTACACACCACCAGATGATACTGATGAAATAAGTGAGAAACTTTACAACAGGTTTAAGATTTCAGCTGTTAATGAAGTAATAATTATGAGTGATTTTAATCTCAAACATATAGACTGGGAAATGTTAGAATCAAACCATGAGTGACATAGAATTTTGGAACCTGTTCAAGATGGCTTTTATCACCACTTAGTCAAGGCACCAACAATGTTATTTTAGATCTATTGTTAACTTCTAATAAAGAAACAGTTGAGCATATTCAAACTGGGGAACATCCAGGAAGAAGTGATCATTGCTCTACGAGGTTCAGTGTTTTGCTGCATACAGAGATAAACAATATTTTGGTTACAAATTTCAAAAAAAGTAAATCTTGACACAATCTGACAAGAGTTATCTGTTGGGAACTGTGCAGCTGAGTTATTTGGAGACACTGATCATATGTAAAAGCTTTTTAAATATTCAAAATAAACACATTTCTCATAGAAAGAAAGTGGTAGCTGCAAGTAAAAAAAAACCTGGTTGACTTGCAAAGATAAAATAAAAGAAAAGCATCATAAATTTAAGAAACTTAAACTGACTGGTATATGACAGATTTCTTAGAATATTATAGAAAACCAAGACATTTAATGAAACAGGAATTTAGGACATTAAAAATATGTATGAGGAAAGGTTAACTGAAAATCTAAAACAGGAATAATTTCTTTAAATACATTAAGGGTAACCAAAATGTTAGAATGGGGATAAGATATTCAAGGTATGAAACAAGGAAGGCTAGTTAGTATCTCATGAGTACATGATTTCTGGATTATCAAGTTTTTAATAACAAAGATTTAAGGAGTGTTCCACATCTTGAACATGTAATAAATGGAAAAAAAGATCAAATAAAATGGCTACATTAATTTTGAGCTGGTTAAGAAAAGTTTAAGACTGATAAGTATCCTGAGTCAGATGACATTTCCCCAAGGGTTTTACAGATGTTAAAGATTGGATGTGTGAGCCACTTGCTACTATTTATTGTTAATTCTTGAATAGTGGGCAGGTACTAGAGAATTGGAAGTTGGCTAATATAACTCCTTTTCTCAAGGAAAGTGACAAAAATTGACCCAGTATTTATAGATCCATTAGACTTTCATCATTTGTGGGAAAAGTTTTGGAAAGTCTGATAAAAGATGCTTCACAAAGTTAATTAACAAAGTTTAGAATTTTATTGGATAGTCCACATGGTTTCACTAAGGGAAAATCTTGCCTTACAAATCTTTTGACATTCTTTGGATAAAAGTTATAGGTGAGGGTAAGGGTGTATATTTGGTGTATCTGGGTTTCTAGAAAGCACTTGATAAGATGTGACCTAAAAGGCATGTAAAGAAATTCTCTATAGGTGTGGGGAATAAGTTAGCAGATTGGATAGAAAAAAGCAGAGGGTTGTTACAAATGGAACTTAGTCAAACCGAATTAATGCCACAAGTGTGAAACCTCAGAGCTAAGTCTTAAAACCTTTGCTCTTCTTGATTTGCATCAGTGACACAGATGAAAGAATGGTTAAAAAGTTACTTAAATTTGCAAATGGTATTAAGGTCTTGCTAGCTGTGAGAAGGATGCTGCTGATTTACAGAAGGATTTAGATCATTTAGCAAGTTGGAAAAACAAATGACAGATGGCTGGTATGGGTATTAACACTTTTAATAAAGCTTTAGTAGTAAAAGTGTTAATACCCATACCAGCTGTCCTGAGATATATTTTTACTTCTAGTGGCCTTCTTGTCATCACAAAATGGCGGATGTGTTTTCGTTTCAATAAAAGCAAAATAATGCATACAGGTTATCATGATTTTAATGACAAGTATAATTTGGATACAAATAACTTTAACAGTGTTATGAATAAAAATGATCTTGGTGTAATAGTTGATCAGTCTCTGAAGCCATCCGCACAGCACGTTGCTACTAGTGGTAGGGTGAATAAAATTTTATATTGTATCAACAGAAATATTGAATACATGTCTAAAGAGTTTATAATTTAATTGTATAAGTCACTGAAGGGCCAAATTTGGAGTACTGTATACAGTCTTGAATTCCTTAGACTAAGACAAAATACTGAATTGATGGAAAAGGTTCAGAGAAGTATTACTAGAATGATGCTTATAATAGAAAGTTTATCATACAAAGAGAAGCTGAAATGTCTCAAACTGTTTACTCTTGAAATAAGAAAAGTTAAAGAGAATTTGATTAAGGTGTTTAAGATTATAAAGGGAATTCGTTGTGTTGATGCATCCTCTTTTTTCTTACTTAACAGTGAGAACAGTACAAACACAAATGTAAAATCTGGCAGCTTTAGAGTCATCTTCAACACTGTTTTATTTTTCTAACAGGGTGGTTGGCCTTTGGAACGAGTTGCCTTCAGATGTTGTAGAGGCTGTAAATTTAAGTGGGTTTAAGGAAAAGCTTGATAAGCATATGAATAATAAGAGCTGGCTTTAAGACTTTTTAAAATTGGTTTAGTTTAGAGAACAGAACAGTTGAGATGAACCAATAGGTCAATTGTTCTCTCAAAATGTTATATTTGTCATAAAACATTATGTTAGGCTTATAATGCTTTTTAACACTGCATTCTTAAACTAGTCCTTTGTGTGTATTTTCAAGAATCAGAAGTGTCTATAATAACAGTGTTCCAACCACACTGTATTTGTCATATCCATTCACACGGATGTTACCTACCATAAATCCAGAGTTCTTCAGGCCAGTGGCATATGGTAGTGGTCTGAATACTATTTATATAAACCATTTGTAACAACAACAATCATTATGATGTGATTGTCTTTTAAAAGTTGTTAGGCTTATTAATAATAGAAAATAAATGATCTTATAAAACCAAAATACTGTTTTAATTTAATTACATACTCAACATTTCACTTTACATTAAGTGTCTAATTAAATAAAAGCAATATTTTGGTATTTTAAGGTTGTTTATTTTTAGTATTAATACATTTTCTCGACACCAATGTGCACTACAGAAATTAAATAATTATGTTGCGCTTAACATATCTTATGTTAATTAACTACACTATGTTTTGTCAGCTTCTGAAAGGCATTTAAGTCAATATGGACACGTGTACACAGATTAAATGAAAATAAACTAGTCAAATATGATAACTTGGTATTAGGGATCAACAATTTATGAAGCCTAGCCAGTTTAATGGTTAACTTACATTTGATTTTAAAATTGTATAACTAGTAAACAGAAGAATGATTAGAGAAAACATAATAAATAGAAACTATCAAGTACTTCATCAGCAATATAAAACAGCCAAATAAATTAATTTAAATGTTTTAAACACATAATTACAACAAGAATGTTTTGATAATTATACAATATTTACCATCATGACTAAGATTCCAACACAGGCAGTAAGCACAGTCACAGCAAATTTTCCTAAAAATAGTATGAAGTCTCCAACACTGTTGATAGTTGCAACTCTCAAGGCATTAGTTACCAGGGTATTAAAAGCCTGAAAAATAAAGCATCATTCCTCTTAACATCTTGCAAAATCTCTCCACAGATGGCACTTATAATACATCCAAAGCAGACTGACATAAAATACAAATGGTTCATTACATTGTATCAAAATAATTTTAAGTATGGAAATCAGCAAGTTATATGACAACCCAAGCTCATAAAAGTCATGGTGGTATGCAACATTTTAAAAATGCAAGGTAACATAATTTGGTGTTTTAAATATAGTGTGATGCCACTGAAAATTGACAGATCTTAGGAAAGGTACATAACAACCTATTTCAAAGCAAAATTTTCACAAGAAATGGAGCATAGAGATAAGAAAAATAAAAGTTTCAGTGACATTAGCAAACAAAGAAATGAGCTTTAACTTTTCAGATGAGGGCCATCTAGAGAAAGAGAAGTGAAATAAGTCATATCCCAGCCAAAGTAAGCAAATTGTGGCTTCTTGTAACAGGTGAGAATCAACAAACACAAAATTCTGTAAAAAAAGCCATCCACATACCCCAGGAAACAGTACACAACGTAACAAATAAGACAAACAGTATAGGGGTTTAACAAGGTTAACATACTCCTAAACTGAAAATGTATTTCCAATAATACTTAGCTGTTTTCACAATTTTCCTTCTTTGTCCTGACAAAGAGTCTGGTGTTAAAGATGGAGTCAGTCTCGAAAAAGTGTAACATTACAGTTCCAGGCTAGAGGGTGCACTGACGTAATTAGAGAATGTCATGAGAAGCATATTACTGAGGGCAAGCAGAAAAACCTGACTAATGCTTAGATGGGCAAAGGAAGAAACCCTGGCAGTTGAGTAATATATATATATATATAAATAAAACCACACAAAACCACACTCCCGTCTATAGCTATAGTTTCACAACGAGAAGGTGGAGGGGCCAGTGAGGGTACTATCTATACTGAAAGTGTCTGCACAGATCATGTGTATGTAACAGATGATTGGCACCCTGGTGGGGGAACCGTACTACATCCAGAACAGGTACGCTCTCCAACCTGTACTTAATTTCTATATCGTGAGTGAAACTGTACATGAGTGATCACCACTACAAGGCAACCCCAAACAATTAGCCAAGGTTTCACTACTCGGGGTTGAAAGTAAGGGGTCTTGGTCCCTAAATCCAATGTTAGTGGATATGGCAATTGCATCACAATGTTCTATTTATACATAATTATAAGTGGATCCCAACCTGTAGCCACAAAGTGATGTATTCCAAACCCTCAGAATCATGATGAAAAATTAAGCAACAATGAAGTGGACAAACTTTGTCTTCCACCTGAAGTAGTCTGAAACACAACACTCCAGGCTCAGAATGACAGGACTGTGTATGTCTTACTCAATCAAAGGAAACAGAACTCATCTGGTCTGGAATCATTCATTCCCAAACTGTGTGAACAAAGTAAATTCCACTTATCCCTAAAAGTATGGGAAGGATGTGAAACCATTGTGCTTAACACTTTTGCCTTTGCAGGTTAAAGTGCGCATCTGTAGCATTATTTTCAAAATTTTTATTAAATAACATTTTTACTACTAATATTAATGAGGCTAGGATCAAAATAGAGTTTATAATTTAAGTCTTAAAATTATACGTTTTACTTTCCTAATTTAAAAGGAGATGCAAAGAAAAAGTTAAGTATCTGTTTTTGTGTGTCACATAACACGGATAGTTGTCTTATTACTCAGTTTCTACTTTATTATGCCTACCATACAACATGCACAAGTATCTAATAAATTAGAAACTCAATATGAGATACAAACAAGCTAAATATAAAATAAAAATCTCCCACCTCTATGATTTGCTGAGATATCAATATATTTAGCAAATCTACTTGAGCGGTTATGCCTTTAAAACCAATCATTTGAAAGTTTTTAACTAGTACCACCTATTAGGAAGTAGCTCAAGTTTATAACCAATAGAAAGATAATTTCCCATCTACATAATTATGTTGTTTATGAGTGACATGAAAATGAAAGAAAGTTTTGCTGAAACTGTAAATGTGTGATCAATAAGTCATTGCTCTAAATAGAAATGGGATTATTTTTCAACCCACATGTATTTAGAGACCTTACCAAATTACAGGGATTTTGAGGATACTGATACTGCACAATTTGATACTTTTATTTTTCAAAAGTTGATGTTTGAAGCCAACAAAAATTATTATTTCTACACACCCCACCTGCAAGTCTAGACAAGGGTTCGGATAGGTATGCCAGAGTGCAGAATTTCATAACATAGGTGCGTACACAAAATCAATGTTTTTCAATGCATTTCTCATTTACTTTCTATGTTTTAAGAAATAACTAAAATTTAAACATTTATGAGTAAACAGTAATATGCATATGTATATTTATACACACATGTAACATATAGTAGCCATAATAGTATACTTTTGTAGACCAATACATAATTACACCTACTGTATTTGTATTATTCTAATTGTCTAAATCGAGGTAAATTTAAAACCACACTTGAAACTTGACAACTTTAAAACAAGAGGGTAGTAAGTTTTATAAGTAAGTGCCCAAATAACACCATACACATGTTGTGAAATTCGACAGACATCAAACACATGAGCAACAGTACTGAAACACGAGAGATGTAAATAAATTGGTGAGGCTCAAAACCTACAATGTTTATTGGATCAGCACAACTTTGAACCACATAATAGTTTTCACACATTCTAATTGTAATTTTATTACCCTTGGAAATTTCTTTTTTAAATGTTGTTGGAAACATAAGCCACTTAGTCCAATATTGTGTTCTTGGAACAAGGGCATGTATGAATGATACTTTCCTGTTTTGCACATGCAGACCTAAAAACTATAATTATTATTCAAGCCAAAATACAGCTATTATCTGAGCTACAACATAGATATTATTTCAAGACTTGAAGTTTAAAACTTAAAGTTTCTGAATATTGATGGGTACAAAATGTATATCTTTGCATCAGAGAGAAAAACAAAACAGCCTAAATGTTGCAGGAGTGAATTGGGAATATTCATTGTGCAGCAACAAATAATTATACCCCTAAATTTATTTTTTTTATATATATATATATATATATATATATATATATAAACATCTCTCAGTAGATTACAAATATTTGAGGTAAAGTAAAAACTAACAGAATACGTAACAAAAAATAATGCTTTAATTATGGAGATACTTCTTAAAATTATCTATTAATTTAACTTCTCAAAATAAAACCTACTTACAGACTGTGCAGAATGGCAAAAGCCTGTTCCTCTAATCGCTGAAAGTAAAAAGACAGTGCATTAAAATGTTAGAACTTTAGCTACATTCCTCCAAGTAAACACTACAGATAGTTAAAACAAAAACACTACAACCATAGGACTTTTTCTGTTCTGTAGCAATTACCAATGAGTTAGTAAAGTCTTTCACAGGTACAGACTACGACTTTTATCAAACACTTTTGGGTCTTTATCATTATACAATCAAATATTACACTCAGGCTCACAAACTAAACAAAAGCTCCTCAGTAGAAAAAGCTAAGTACTGAGAATGTATGACATTTTAAAAGTTAAACTATTAAACCACATTTCTTTCAAAACCAGAAAAAATAGGTTTTACACAAGCTACTTGTGTAAAAGTATGCAAAGTGAACCCTAGTTAGTCAAGACATTAATAACCTAAATTATTCAAAATCTGGATCATTTTTCATGTGAATAAATCCTTCACAAAGAAAAGTTTAATGAATAATCCATATATTTACATTCTGAATCAAAATAGTTATTTCTATTGTAACAAACATGCATTTTATATGGAAACATGATTCAGTAATCTGTACATAACTCCACAAGAGTCATAGTAAAAGTCAATCAACACTAACATTTACAAACCAGCTGCAACTGTAATGAGTATCAGTTTGAGACAATTGTTGTAAAAATGATCTTCACAGTAAGGACGTCTGTATGAATTATGACAGATATTGAAAGATCAGCATGGTGATTTATCCTGCAGTGATGTCATGTCACACTGCTCCAGAACAAAGCAGCATAGAAATACCAGCATCATTGTTTTCAGAAGAAAACAATGCATTTACTATGAACTTTGTATCATAAAGTAAGTTATTAATTTGAACAATGACAATCTAAGTTAAGATAATGACATAATATGCCACTTTGATTATGCAATCACATAATTATTAACAACATAGAAATTAATCAATTATCTGCCAAATGTATTGCACATACAATTATTTCTTGTTTTCCAGTGGCACCTCCATCCTCACTACTTCATATCTGACATTTATTGATTTACAGTACATTAATCACCATATCTAGTCATATATCTTGATGTCTTGATAATTCTGAAGAAATACTTCATTATGTAAGTGCATTTGATTATATGCACACAGATATTAAAACAAAAACTGAAAATTAGCTTCAGAATTTTCCAATCAATTCTATTTCTCTTGATGTTTTCCCCTCCCTAATAGAGAGAATGCATTTGTAGTCTTGAAACCAATACTTAGCCAATTAACATTATTTTGGTACACTGATATCACAGCAAGTGATGTATTTGTTAGACTTTCCCTTAATTGATATGAGAGTTCACTTACCTCAATAGCACCTAGGCAGACTGTAGAGGCAACAATATCCTTGGATTAACATATATTTAAATATAAAGATGTCTTTTTTTTAAACTTTGTAAAATTAAGTCACATTTGAACAGGGTTAACATACTTCACTGAAAGCCAAAGATGTAAGGGGGTAGCAAAAATCTTATATATTTTGTTCTTTTTTAAAATACAACAACAACTGGTTTTTGTGTCGTCATTAAAACAAAACAGAATGGTGTTGTAAATTAGGTATTCTAACCTATACATTTCTGAGTAGAAATCAACATTTACTTGTCAACTGTGACAACATAAAACCTATAGCCTACCTACACCACTTCCCCATGTAATGGGTACACATATAACAAGTTGGGGTGTTATGCTGCCAGTTAGAAAACTTATGTAATTGTCATTGCAGGAAAGTACAGAAAAAAAAAATCTGTCAAAATGAACTGGCTAAAGAGTATGCTTATTTATTCAAATACTGAAGTAAAGCTACACAAGGGTTATCTACATTAGATGAAAATAGATTAGAGGGAAGGCAGACAAGTCAATAACATTTGCCACCACCACTGGCATCATACTATAATGGAACTCTTGCTTATATGATACTGGAAAATCTTTTTTATTACACAACATGTAACCCCCAACTTCACAAAATTTTATCCTGCATGCATGTAGGTTTGCAATAGAGGTCACAATTTTCCTATTTCACCTCCATTTTTTGTAATGGAGAACTATTTTTCTCCATTCTCAGGGTGCAGATCATGAATACACCATACATGGACCCACTGCACTGATACCATGAGTCACCAACTAGTACTCCTAATTAAAAAGTGCCATTTAACAGTCTCTTATAATCACCCACAACCTAAAAGTGTAGAGTTCAACTTTTTCCATGCCAGTAAGATATCAATTAAAGAATGTGAGATCCAAATTACATAAATTCAAGTGCTTAAATCAGTGAATATCTGATAAACTGAAACTTTAGCTAGATGATCAAACTATTTACAAAGTTCTCTAACTTATGTAGGGAAATTAATATTTTTAGTTTGAAAACATAAACTAACAGTTATTGGTGATACTGATAAGATCTTGTACATTATAAGAATCAGTTAGTTATTTCTGATTTTTTTTTTTAAACTAGAACAACTCAAAATTAATTAAATTCCCATCAAAATTCTTAATAGATGGCACAAACTTTTGTATAATAAAATCTTCAAAAAAAAAAGTAACAACTTACTCTGTAAAAACTGTGGACATACACTAACTAAGTCTGTAAATTAAAAACACCATTTAAAATAATGCTAGATATTTTTAGTTGCAAATACTGCCACTGTAAAAAACAGGAATTACCTAATCTTTTTCATTAAGAAAATTTACTTGAAAATGATTAAGAAACTTACCTACAACGGTGTATGCATTATGATTCAAATATCTAATGAATTTCTCCAGACACCAAAGGCAACAACTACAGCATTTATAGCAGCAGGAAGCAATGATATTATTTTCATATTTCTTCAGACTGAAAGGATTACAGAACCACTATAAACAAAAAATTATGTTGGTTTAACAGAAATAGATATTTTAAGTTCTTTTCAATCATAAAATCAAATGACTTCAGGCAAGTATTCCTTTCATTCACAAGAAAAGCAAGTAAAATAACTTACTTGTTGGAATTGCATTAGCAAAATTGTTTGATTACATTGTACATTTTAAGCAATTAAAAAACAAACCCAAAAGCATTTGTAATGCATTTATCCTGAACTAACCTACTGAATATTGTAAAGTAGCAAAACAAATTCTAATACAATAACATACCTTCTTTTCAGGAAAGACAAGATAATGCGGGGCACTTTAAAAATCGTTATTAGAAAAGATCCCAGTGCAACAGACCCCAAGTGGTAAAATATTAGATGAAACACAGACTTTCCAATAGGACAGTGTAGTTCATTCCTGTAAACCACATTATTTTAATTCCAATCTCAACATGTAATTATATTACAGAAAGAAAATTTTAATTTTCCAACAGTTATTATTAATAATAAAAAAAACAACTTTCATGCACATCATGATCAATAGGACAAATTTACGATTAAACAGGAACGTTATAAACGACAGTCATTATTCAACCTTTCTATGAAAGGTCAACACATAATTATTAGATAACACTTTTTTATTATGATAAAATAGTACATTGTTCATTCTCGTGTTTTAAAGATCAATGTAAAATTATTACATGAAACTTTACAATGGTAAAAGAGTAACACTGACTTCGTGGCTATTTAGGTGGAAATTTTGGTACAAAAATATTGCAACAACTTGAAATATTGGTGAGCTAGCCCTTCTGATGGCAGAATAAGAATCATCAACAGAACATTTGACTATTATGCTACTTACAGGTTCTCTGCTGTGGCAATATTTTTCATGAAACTGAATATCTTGATAGTTTTTGAAAACCTCAAAAACCTAGGTTAGGTGTGTATAAAATTCTCCTAGACTGTTATAAGAGAAACTTGAAACTATTACGAGCAATAGCTAATATGTGGTCATTCCTACATAATGAGTACTACTCCACTTAATGATTGTCAATTTGAAAGTGAAATTTATTTATAATAAGGCTGCAAATAAATCTGTCTAGTGCACTATTCCAAACTAAACAAAGTGTTTAGTTTCAGCCAGTTGGTTTATTTGGATTTTTCGAGGTATAAGAAAATTACATATACATTTACTTTTTGTAAAATGTTCAGACATCAGTGACAGAACAAAGAGCAAAAAGATTCATAATCTTATACAAGTATGTACCAATTAAGAGTAAACATCATCTTATTACTTAACCAATTATTACATGATCAATTACAATAGTTGATATTTCAAAGCTTTTCCTTATAATTATACCTAAGGAATTTTATATTGACTTGCAATCTGGTAATGAAACTTTCAAAAATGCATCAGGACCCTGTACTACAGAAAATTTATTTAAACAAAGACATTTTAACTTGACGGTAAACAATAAAATGCTATATTTATGAGATTTAATCTAATTTAACATAAAATATGATGAATTAGATAATTATTACCAAATAAAATAACAGAATAACTTATCAAAATACACCAATAAATGGCATAGCTAAGAAGCATGGTTTGTATGCATGTGATTGCCTGTCGTCAGATTTTTTTATTTTTTTTTTTAAAAGCAGTAGCATAAATCCACTAAATGCTTCTATATTCACAGATAATCTGTTAATTTTCTCTGATTTTATGACCACTTCTTCAAATTTCCAGACTTTTTTCTGTAATATTTTTCAACTGTTACTGATGTACTGTTTCTGTACATTTTTTTTACTCCAAAAAAAATAAACAAAAGCTATGAAACATTATTTTCACTTGTTTCCAACCTTTTACTTGTAGGTTCTATTTTGGGACCATCTATCTAATTCATATAAAAGCCAGTTATTTTTTTGCAATGCTCCATTTGTATGTTTTGCTTAGCAACAAAACTATAACCTGATATTCTAGTCTTAAGTATGTATAACACTCAGAACATTCAAGAGGACTGGCTTGAAATCTATTTTTTTAGATTATTTTACATTTTAGTTTTACGTATACCCTTAGTACAATTTTAAAACTTTTCAAAGTCCTTTAAGAACATCTAAGCTGAAGGTTAGTGAATATTGTCAATATGTTTTATATCAGAAAATTTTGAGTTTTATTATTAGTTGTTTTTCTTCTGTGACAATTTTTATCATAAACCTCAGGCCTGCTGGTGTTGGTGCTTCATCATTTGGTGTTAAACCAATATTTTTGGGTTATAATAACTAGAAAAATAAATTATGATACATGTGAAATATCAATGGATATGTGAAATCTTCTATTTACCCAAGAGCCACTTGAGTAAGACAACTCGATGAATTAGATAAGTCAAGTATACTTCAACAATTTTTACTGAGATGTTATGGATAAAGGTTTGGGTTGAAAAACTATATTAGTGAAATCTTAGATTCCTACTACCTAGTTGTTTATCAATACCTCAGGATAACTGGAGTTACAGGGCCTAAGAATGAAGACAATCTTAACATAATAATATATACACATAAAAGCAAGTTTCCCTTCTGTGTGTACGTAATGCTCATATTATAGACCATTAAGTTTCACCACTATTTTTGACTTTTTTGAAAGTGTGCTTGAAAATTACTTTCATATTATAACTGTGTGATTATTTTTCTGTTATAATGAAGTGGAAAGATTGGTAAACAAAACTCACTGAAGGAAGATTAAGAGGCCCAGTCTGTAGTTTGTTGTCAAATTCAACAAAGCTATTATAAATATAATAACCAGTTTGGAAATTCCCTACAGAAAACTATCATAAATAATTACACATGATAACCCCACACTTACTTGGCCCATCACATCTTATCTTTGAATTGTGAACTAAAAACTTGACAATATCGATAAAGCTGAATGACCAGACCACTGACCACAGTCATATTCATCTGAATGATCACTGACTACTGTCTCATGTAATCTTAATAATCATATATGAAAATTGCTGTTGAATGTACAAATTACACTTACTATTCAATTTCAAAAATGCAAAAATATTTCAAAAGTCAGTAATTGAATGGTAAGTGTAATTTGCACATCCAACGGCAATTTTGATATATGATTATTAAGATTACATGAGACCATACATACAGTATGATTCTTTTTTCCAAAGTAAACACCAGACATTGGTATAACAATAAAATAATACATCTAATCTAATAAAAATGTGGCATTCTACTAATTCACATACACATAAATTAAAATCAGTTGACTGACACCTATGGTAGAAATTTTATTAGTTGGCAATTACCAAACACTCCACCAGATGAAGCTAATAAGATTAAAAGATTGATGCACACATACAATTAAATTTATGTTTACTTAAAAAAATATTGCTCAAAATTATATTGTTTTTTAAAACTACTTATGCAAATTACTTGATGCACTTTCAAAAACTTGAAATTCTAGTTTTATAATTCAATTCCTCTCAAATTTCATTTATCTGTGTGATACCACACCTTATCAAAAAATGTATTTCTCTGTATGATGTATACATAATTTTTACCCTTCCTTTTTATTGCTTAATCAGAATGCCTTACAACAGCTTCCAAAGCATGGCTAAAATAAAGTATAAAATAAATTAGCTCCACATTTTTCTGTAATACAGTAACTCACCTGTTTTGAAAGTACCAAAGAGAAGTAGCACCAGCAATGACCATCTGTTGACAACCCAAGATAAACTCACTAGTCCACACAAGTGCAATAAGCAAGTACCACCACTGATGATGCACCCATGCTGGTTCATTATACTTGATTGTTGTGAACTGTGCCATGTGTGCAATTTTTTCACCATTAAGCTGCATGCTAGCTGCACTGTGATCAAAAACGTTTGAGTGTTCTCTTTTATTTTCTGGTAGAGGACTCAATACTGTTGTTCTTGTTGGGTAATCTATAATAAATGTTTTGTATTTATCAGAAAACATATTAATCTACAGCAGTTCATGTTTCACAGCCCAAATCAAGGATTATTAAGTCTAGCTTGGATTAGAACTGAGCAGTAACAGCAGAAATACTCTTGGTTTATATATTAACATATAAATAATTCAGTGTGTTTTGAACTGGTAAATATTATCAAACAAACAATTTAATCCAATTGCAATGGACTTGTATATTTTATGCAACCTTGTAACCATGGTGGTATACATACCATGACTCTAAAATTAGTTAAAGTACCTTCACAAAATTTGACAAGCTTTCAGTAAACATTAAGTCTTTTGCAGAAAAAAAAAATCAAAATTATTATTTTAGAATTTGTGCTAAGCTTTAGTCTGCAATTACATGGTGATACACTTTTATAAATCTGAAAATTTTCAAATTTCATTTGCATAATCCTCAAAACTTGCTACATAAACATCAAGTTTTGTTTCTTGAAAAACTTCATATTTTGTTACTTTCTTTAGCCTAACTCTATACAAGTCGATCAGTTTGACCAACTTTGTACCATAAAAAGTTAGGTAATAATTCAAAGATACCCTTTCTTCTTTCTTGAATGATTGAAAATTTTAAAAGAAAAATCACTTGTTTACATTAAATTGCTTAGCTTGTAACAATATGCATCTATTTCTATCCAAATTTTAATGTCTTTTAAACTTTGCCTAACTAATAACACCACCACACAAATTATAAATCACTCAGTGAACATATAATTTGTGTTATCCTATCAAATTATGTAATGTGCCAGTGATTCAGTGCATATAAAAAAAATTTATTATTTTTTCTTCATTTTACCTAATCTAACCTAACAAGTTTCTAATATTAATATTTTAGTTACTTCTATAATAATAATAATTAAAGAATACATATGAAAACAATAAATATAACACCATTTTCTACTGCTAATGAAACTTAAGCCCTTTTTTTTTTTTTATTTGTAATGGTACCATCATATTAATTGTTTTTATTATTAATCTAAACACTACACCTAAGAATACAAAGTAATAACACGTAGAAAGCAGACAATGATAGTTATATCATATTTCTGAATTTCTAATTATTAAAATTAAACTAAGCCTGCTAATGTGTTTCCTGTGGGAATAAAAGATTTGAACTGATGGAAAAATATGCAATTTTCTAAAAAGAAAACAATGTAATATAACATGTCAATTGAGAGATTAAAACTTTGCCTTTCTCTTGATTATAAGTAATATAGTATTAAACACTAAAGATACTTAATGGTAATTTGTGAATGAGAGAATGTGACAGGTTGGAATACCAGGAGGAGTCAGATTTTTTTGGTTTATGGTCCTGTAACTAAATAAAAAGATTGTAGGTTATACAAATTATGCTTTGCTTGATAATAACTGTATTATAATAAAAACTTACATTAAATTCTGTACTTCTCAGAGAAGCAGTAAATAAACTAGAGGGAATGTCAAGAGAACAAATCACAATTTTCACACTAGAAGAAATCGAGGATTTAAAAAAAATTACTTGTATAATTAAGAACTGAAATTTATATAATACTTAAATTTGATTTATTAGCTATGTTTTGATGTAAAGTTTATTTGTATACATTAATAACAAATTAGTTTAATTAAATTTTGAATATAAATCTGTAAAAGTTGTGATACACAGACTTTAACCTACCCAACACAAAAGAGTTACTGAGTATGTAATCAAAATCCATTAAAATTTCAATGCAATCATAAAACTGAAGATTCCAAAGTTAAAAGTAGAATACAGATTTTTTAATGTTTGAAATTCCAGTGTGTGTTAAAAATGCTTACTTAAAGTTCTTTTGATGGTAAACCCTGGTTATTAACTGTGGAACTAAAATTACTGTATAACAATTGTTCAACAGGATAATAGAGAGGAGAATAACGTAACATATATTCATCTATGTTGAATATATCATATTTCTGTATTAAACTGTACTTTGATTTTATCCTTAAAAGGACTATATTTCAATGTCTTGTAGAATGAGGACAGCTTTATTTCAAGTCATTTCCAATTACAAGTATTTTGTTTGTTCATTTTTCTTTTCAAAAATAAATATAAAAATAAGCAAGTTAAAGCTCAACAAGTCAGACAATGTAAAAGTTCAGATCAACAACCACCTTCTCTCATCATGAGATGATTATAATAGTATGGAAAAGGCTAAGTATTTTATCTCTATCTTAAACTGTAGTTTAGTAGGTGGGATGGCCTAGATTAATGTCCTTAACTCTTATGTTACATTATAAGCTTCTATTCAGCAAAATAAGGTGCATGCATACTAAATAAAATTACATTACAGTAAGGATTCTTTATGAAACACATGGCTTTCAGAAGAAAACTAAACACTGTACATCTTTAACCTACAATACTTTTTAAGAGTGAAAAGGTCTTAATGAATGTAATACACAGTAGTATAAAAATATATAACACTGGTTTCCATATTGTTATTAATACTTGTGACTGATAGGCTTTTACCTGCCGTGGCCATTGTCAAAACTATCCCTAGCCAAAAGATGAAGAACATTCCCAATACAATGAAGGTAAATATAGGCTGAAGTAACAGACAAGGCATGGCTCGAACACACTTCCCAGCCTCATGAAACAAGGCTACCATTAGCTCCACTCTCTTTCTCAGAACTATCAGAACCAACAATAAGCACACCTGTATGCAAGAAAACACCACACAGGAATAACGCAATTTTTTTTTACCACAATGAAATGCACATGTAATAGTTAATTTTCAAATAGCAGTCAAAACTTGTGTGTTAATTAATGAGGCTATTATTCTTAAAATATAGAAGCAAAAAATTGTATGAAAATGTTTTGTTCAGAATGAAAAATAAATATATGTACTAAATTACAGTTTGCATAACAATCAAAAATGAAGAAATGTTGAAACACTAACAGTCATAATGATCATATTTTTTAAATCACAACTAAGTTATGTTTTAAAAAGATTTAAAATTGTTATGTATCTGCTATTCAAATGAATGGAGTAAAAACTTACAGTCAGGATGGTTACCAAAACAGCATAGATGAGAAAAGCACGTTCGTTTTTAGCTGCTTCCTCTAAAAGTTCAAAGAATGGAGTTGAGTCCAAACCCCACTTGATTCTCAAATAAGTCCACCACATTATGCCTGTCAAAGCTGACAAAAACAATCAAAACTCCAGTTTCACACAAACAGCATTTTCAACTTACACAGTTATACAGAAAACTGCTGAAGACTTTAAAAATATCGCAAATCAAGAAAGCAATAACAAATCAAGTCTTCTTTAAAGTCTCTGGGCTCCTGAGATAAAATAAAAATGCTTATAGTTATTTAATAATGTTATTTCTGACCATGTAATATCTTTATGGAATTCTAATTAAAGTTTTACATTTTACTTTATTAATTTAAGGCATTTATGTTCCAAATAAACAAATACATATGATATTACCAATAACTACAATCAAAAGATCTACAGTAGAGAACAATATTTTAATCTGAATAGCACATTATATGATAAATGAGCAAAAACTACTGATTCGATGTATTTTTATACTGTTACTTATCATTGTCTCCTGTTTAATTACAATGAATATGACAAAAAATGTCAACTATTTCACTTAAATACTTCAGGAAGTTTTGACATAATTCATCAAATTCATTCTTGAATATTAAAATAAAATTTAATGATATTAGACTCATTAGATATTTTTTCTTCTGATGAGTTAGCAATTGGCAAATCTTTTGGTCTTCAAGGACAAATTATTCTTGTCAAACACATCCAATGAGAATGAATGCACTAATGAAACACAAACCTTCTAAGAATAATGTTAGTTTACAAAAACTAGCTCAGGAACTGTCTGAGGTCAACAGTAAAATGCTAATGAAATAATTTTAGATCCACTTGTCCCTGGGACAAGTGAAATTCAGAAAGTACTTGTCCCTTTATAATTTTATTTGTCCCTGTGAGGTCTGCCTGACTGTTGATTTTCATGCAAAGCTACTCAAGTGTTATCTGTGCTAGCTATCCCTAATTTTTAAAGTGACAGGCTAGAGTGAAGGCAAGTTAGTCAACAACACCCATGCTAATTGAAACACAAGATTTGACTATCTTCCTTATAAAGCACAGGTGAGTCACTGTATGGGAAGGTGTTTTTTTAGTATAGAATGAGTACATCAAAAACAGATTCAAAAACGTACTAATAAAACAAAGACATCAGTAATAACTTATCAAAAAACCCTCACCACCACAAGAGGAATATTAGTGTGGAATGCATTAATGAGAGCATATCCTATTTCTGTACATTACTACAATTCCACAAATTATAACATAAAAAATATTCTAAAGTGCATGATGACATTTGTGTACATTTTAGAAAGCAAAAATTTCCAAACTATAATTGACATACTTTGAGGAATGAATATTCATAAATTCACTTTTAACTTTACTAATAAACAGCACACATTTTTTAAATTAATACACCACGACTTAATATCTCTTTACTGGGTGATAATTACCAATATTTTCTCTATTTATTCTATATTTTTTGTATTATTGGGCTCAGCAGAAAAGAAATGAAAATAAAGAAAATTCTACTTTAGACAGACTATCATAATAAAGTGAAATACAGCTACAAGAAAATATATAGATTTAAAGACATCAACAGATAACCACTCATAAAAAATACCCCACAAAATTTAATGGAATATATGTAGCAATAACAATGATAATATAATTTTCAAAAAAGCAAATTTTCTGAAAAGAATGACAATGAACTCTCTGAATATTTAATAATAAGAACTTATTTAAATCCATCAATTAAACTGCAAAGAAAATACACATGGTGATAACTTCAATTTATTACCAAACAGAATAAGCTTTTCCAAGAAAAACTAAGAGTTCATACACTTTTATATTTATGTATGGAAGAAAAGATAAAATAATGCAAAGTATGAATTAATGGTCATTAATGTATCTTACAAAAAATCTTACCAACAGAAGCCAAGGCTACTACAACCATAATAATCCATGATACAACAGAAGCAACAAAGTGGATCAAAAACACCATGATGAATGAGAGAACTGAAATTCAAAATTTATTTTTCATTACAAAATAGCAATGACTCGATTCAACACCAATTGTCATTAAAAAAATTTAACAGTGAATTTAATCTCAACAGAACTATTGTTGATAACCCATAATAAACCTATTTTTTTATATTATTTGATAAACTAAAGGCTATATCTTGTTCAAAAGCATACTTTAATTTTTCTCTCTCTTTATACAGATCTTAATCATTCGAAATAATTACCTATGGAATGAAAAACTTTTTTTTTTCAGTACGTGAACTAACTGTACACAAATTAATTTGCATATGAAGTACAGTTCTGTATATCTGTTCATTATGTCAAATTTTTGGCAAAATGTTCCAGTGTCATAAAAATAATAAGCAACTTGTATAGTGCAACAGTTCACAAAAATAAAAACCCACTAAATAAACAAAAACAGCAAGTGATAAGCTGAAAATGTTTTAACTATACAAAACAACAAAGTTATTCAGCTTTGTTTTTATGATTTAGGCAGAAAGCTAACAAGTGACAATATAAAAATAATTACTCTAATTTATAACTGGAATGTTAACAAAACCATCCACAAACATTTGGACTAACCTTGTCTGACAAAACATATGGAAGAATTTGATTGTCTACCATGGACTCAAAGTGCAAAGCACTTTTTGCAGTACAGAGATACAAACCAAATATTGTTTCCTGTTTACATCTAGATATCAAGTTTTCTTTACATTTTCTAATAAGATGGAAATCAAAGAAAAAAATACAAACTACACCAACAATATTATAATTTACCCCACTAACTGCTGCTTGGGGTCATCCTATCAACTTGACATAGAAAATGAGTGATTCAAAACAATATTTATTAATCTATCACATTTATCTAATGTTTTTCTATTTTAATTTGTTATGCTGTTTTGTTTTCTCTTTGGCCTGGCTCTCAGGTTTTCCCATCTTTCAATTTAAGATAATGATAATGTTTCAAGTTTTTTTTCCTTCTGACTAAAACCATTTTTTTTTTGCATTTTCATCTGAACCAAAAGCTTCTTGTTTATTATTTCTCTCTTGATCTAGTAGTTATGCTGTTTTGATCTAACAGTCAGGTGTTTGTTCACTCATGTGAATGACATTTCATGCACAAATTGTAAAAACCAGGCTTAACAACTCCCATGGGTTCAGACATTCACACCTAATTTTGAGCTGTAGATAGTTTTAAGCACTCGTCTCTTGAATTGGTTACTATCAACAGCAAAACGTGTTGCAACTTTTCTCATGTACCAACAGCTGTCTATCAGTGCCATGGTTCCAAACTAAGACTTAGTCCTCTAATCCAATATGCTAGCCACTACAACATCCATGTTTTAGAAGAATTTTCATTTTGATCTGTTAATCAGTCTGTTTTACTCTTCTCTGTTATATGTAAATAATTTTTTCTTAACCAGTGTTTTCAGACTTACCTTTTCCTATTTTAATCTGGCTGTCAGGTTTTTTTTTATGTTTTCTTCTCTTTTTATCCAACAGCCAGATTATCTTGGTGCTTTCAGTTTGTTTTGGCTATCAGACTTTCCTTAAATTTACCAGTTTTGAACTAGTTGTCAGGACTTATAATATTTTTCTGTTTTAGTTTTTCACTCAGACTTCTTCAGTGATTTACTCTTTCAGTCTGGCTCCTAGGTTTTGTAAACATTTTCTATGTTTTGATATTGCTCCAAAGCTTCTTTTACATACTTCTGCACTGATCTTGTTTGACCTAGTTATTAGATCTTTACCAAATTTTTCTTTTTATCTAGCGGTCAAACCTTTCTAAAGATTCTGTTTTGATCTGTCACCCAGTCAGTTTTATTCCCTTTCCTGTTGTATCTTTCTATAAACAGAATCATAATTTTATTTGTATTCATTTTTCAGAATTTTCTTACATTTTTCTATCCTAATCTTGCTGCCATGCTTTGATAATTGTTCTGTTTAATTTAGTTAGTAGGCCTATATAATAATTTTATATCATGTGATATAGCTATCAGACATTTTCAATGTATTGTTATACTAATGTGTAATTTTTTTTTTTTAACTTAACAAGAGGCATTATTAATTATTTCTTATGTGATGGCCTTTTTTATTATGTTCTATTTTTATTTGTTTCTAAGGCTTTTTTTCACATTCAACTTATTTACTTTTTGTTGTTTTTTTAACCGCCAGGCCTTCTTGATAAGTTCCTGTTATTATTTAACTGTTAAGAATTATCATTTTTGATTTGGTTGTAAGGCTAGATTCATAACTTTTCTTATTAATTAGTCTCTCACATTATCTCACTGTTGTTTTAAAAAGTTTCAGGCTTCTACAATGTGTTTACCTTTTGGAATAGTCCTTAGATTTTCTTAATTTATTTCTATCTGACTATCAGGTCTTTTTTTTTGTTACTTTTGTGTTTTGCCCTGGTTGTTTTTTCTATCTTTTTATACACCAATTAATTTGTTCAAGCCATTCTGTGAAATTTTCTATGTACTCATATTTTGTCTCTTTAACATATTCAAGTTTTGAAAAAGTGGATGTTATGAAATCTTTGTCATTTCTCTTTAAAGTATTAAGGAGGTTACTGATGTCTATATTATAAAATTTGATCTAAAATTGTACATTTAATAATTCTTTAATGATTTGTAATCCGAACTCCGACACCATTTGTTTAAGTCATTGTTTTTCCCATATATCCTCCAATTTATAATAGGTACACACACACATGCAGAAACACACCAACTTATTTCTGAATTCAATGTAATTGTTACACACACAGCTGGAGTAAAGGGAATGAAATAGAATATAATGTGTTTGAATTCCATTTATGTGAAAAAATATACACAGATAAAATCAAGAAAAAATAGGCACAAAAGATATGGAAACAAGCAGGTCATACCACACATCTCTAACAGGGGAGTAAAATAAGTTTCAAATCTCATCTGGATCAATGTAGTGTGGTGAAAATAAAATAATGCATGCAGCAGTATTAAAATGTATCCCTCATGTGGCTCTCGGAGTTAACTGGGCTTCAACATCCCAAAGAGTTATTGGAAGAGACACGAGAATAACAAAATTTGTGAACTCATAGTCAACCCTGAAGTTAGCATATTATAACTATTGGTTCTATGACTAAAAATTCTGTGTATGGTTCATAAATACATAAGAACATTATGTGCACAAAATGAGTAAAAATGACAAACATTTGATTTTTATAAAAATATGCTGCAAAAGACAGTTTTCTGCAGATAACAATGCAAAGTGAGATCTGTCAGAATAAAAGTCTGACCTATTAATAAGATTAAAATAATTCAAAAACCCAGAATATTAAGAAAGCAAACAGGTCTACAATAGTCATTTAATTCAAAACTAAAATACCAATGCTATAACCAGGAAATGACAAGCATATAAAGAGAAGTAATAGTGACATATTTCATAAAGAAGGACATGAGAAAATAGAAGAAATATTCCAACTTCAGCATATGCCTTCTAAAATGATATAACTGAACACAGAATGTACATCAAGTAATTATCCAACTTAAGACCTCTAAATAGTCTTCTAATCTATAACAAAAGAAGAAAAATGAACCACACCACCTGTCACTTCACAAAACTACACAAGTGAAAGCCTGTCAGTATCTAATCTATGACATGCGAGAGACAAATAGGGGAGAATGACAGTTGACAATTTCCTATTACACCCTCAGAAAATTAATCACAGTAAAGAAATAACTAGCACCTAAAAGACAAACTGTACTGTTAGCTTCATTATAAAATAAATGTTTAGCAAAAGCTAAAAGAAATAAAAATCTTATGCACAACTTCACAAAAACAAAACAACAACAACAAAAAATAAACAGAAATAATGGTTCAATACAAAATGGGTTGTAATAAATTCCACAAAAAATGCATACATGAGAAAAACCACAGTTATCGGGTTTGATGTTAACTAAATTCACATCTAATTGTTTTTTGGGATTGGCTTTGCTGTTACAGTAATATGATAAAATATACCCACCATCATACTGGTAGGTGAATAGATGAAATAAATAAATAAATAACAATGAAAACACTGGAATGTTTATATCATGACCACCTTAATGTTACATTGATTATTACAAATAATAATACCCAGAAAATAAAATAACCAAAGTTCATAAAATGACACATCTAGCCACCAATAATAAAAGTACTTAAATCAATTAAGCATCTTTTGCAGTTACTAAGACCAAACCAATTAGGTAAACTAGAAGTTAACAATAACTACACACTAATAAAGTTGACGTTTAATAGTAAACTAAAATAATTAATATAAAAAATGAGAATAAAACCTATGTCAACATTTTCGTAAATCAAAAGTGTATTTTCAGTAATACTTTCACTCAAACTACAACTATTACTCAACTGCTAGGGAATCTTTATCTTTGTTCATCTAAGCATTGGTCCAATGTTTTCTCACTTACTCACTTTTATTTCCTACTTAATTTTCCTTGGTGATACCTATTTTATGACAATCTACATCTATGTGTATGTGCCCTCTAACTTGGTACTGTATATAAGCACCACCTACAGAAAATATTGTCCCTAATCCAGAGTCTCTAAAACCAGCTCTTAAGTGTGCGGGAAGGGTGTAAGAATAGGTAGGTATTATTGGAAATACATTTTCATTTTAAGACAATGTTATCTTCTAAAACATCTGTATTGATTGTTCCAATAGAAGATATAGTGGGTGAACCACACTATAACCTGAACAGGTATGCTCTTCACCTGGAATATAAATAATGCACTGTGAGTGGAATTTGACACAATCTGTCACCACTAATGGTAAGGCCCCAACCAGGTAGCTAAAGTCCCACTAATCAGGGTTGGAGTTATAAAGCTATGGCCACAAATCACATGTCAATAAATAGGGCATTTGGGCTGCAATAGAGTGACATGTTCCATGCTACAAAAATCACAACGACAAGATCAACCCTGTCCTCAAACTGAAGAAATCCAAAAACACAAATGTGGAAAGATGGAATAATATATGACACACTAAACCTGAGGAAACAGAACTCAGCCATTCTGAAATATAAAAACTCATCCTCTTCTTTCTCCTATTTTCCCCCAAAATTTATGGGGAGGATGTAAAATAAATGGTGTTCAACAAAAGTCCCAAGATGGGACCACTCTTCAGTTGGAATTATGAAGAAACAGTGGACCTTCTTCCATGAACAATAAGAGTTAACACTCAACCAACTGGATAGCTGAGCATCAAATATGAAACAGTATTATAATAAGGTTCCCAAGTGCAACCTCACAGCTGCCAGGAGAAACACCATTGGACCAAATATATGGCCACCTGTCACTATGAATAAGGTCACGAATAGTCACAATTAAGAGTGATTCCCTAGTTGATGAGCAACACTAGATATCATAGAAGGGATAGGAGAGACTTGATTTGCCTCTGTGTTGGATACAGTAATCCAGGAATTCACAGTATATAACAGCTTGCCAACAATTGTTTTTAACCAAAAATCAAATAGATAGCATGATGTTCAAAGTATCTCCAACAGTTTGTATTACAGAGAAACCCTTAGAGAATGCTTTACCAAAAGAAAGTGATAACATTACTTGAAAGAGGTGCTTATATAAAGCACCAATACACAAAGTGCCACAAAGTAAGTGGAGCAGGTCTTCACGAAAGAAACAGGTATCACTCAAGGGCAATTAAGTGGGAAGTAAATGACTGAAGCAAGTGAGAAAAAAAGTCAGATGAATGCTTAGATGAGAAAAGTTAAAGAAACCCCAGCAGCTGAGTAACAGATGTAATGTGAGAAGAGGTATGTTTTGGAAAATCACTAAAGTGCACTGCATCTGTCATTAGTTTCCCTTACTATAAACAAAAAAAACAAAATTTCTTGAATAAACTAGCCCTACTGCAAGTAATTTTGGCTATATACAGTCACAAGAAACAAAAATTCAAAATTCCAGAATAAAGACAATTACTACAACATTATTACAAATGGCTTACCAAAAAAAAACTTACCTACAGAAAGAATAAGCATTCCAAGCATCTCTTTCCAGCTTGCATACAAATCACCAACAACTTGTTGAAATGTGTCAAAGCTGTTTAAGTAACTATAGAAACTATATATAATGTTCTGTGTAATGCCCAACACTGACTCAGGAACACATCTATGCAGCAAAGGTTTCCTGCAGGTTAAAAAAGTGTTTTTACCAATAAAGCAATGTAAGACATAAAATTACTACTTTATTGTCATTGTGTATGAAAAACTGAAGATCAAAATGTAGTTTATAAACCAAATTTTAATATTATATAACTTTTAAATTCTTAATTTTATATTAAAATATTTTAAAAATCCTCAATTTCATTTAATATCAGAATTGTAACATTTCTTCTATAGGTTTTTCTTCTTATCCAATATATTTACATTCCTCCAAGAAGTACAAAATGTAATGTAAATTAGATATTACTCAGACAAAACATTTTTACAGCCTTCAATTTTAACTGCTTACAGAGTTATAAACTAGAAAATCAGACCAATCTTCACATCTTTTCTTTCACAAACTGACAACAGTTCTCTCTGACGTTTTATACCATATTATTTATAACCAATAGAAAACCAAGGATTTTAATCTGTCAAATTAAATATTATATTGTCTTCTGTAAAGGGGACTGTGTATTTTCTTGTCCAGTTTCAAATCTGTTCTCACTGGAATTGCATTTTAAAGGTTCTTATTGTACAGTTAGAAAACCAGAAAATTTGATAGTTATAAAGCACTGTTTGCCCTTTGCATGTCATTATTCTGTGTTGTTAGGTTCATTAACTGATTACATAAAAACTTTAGTGTAGTAGTGCCATCAGTTTAAAAATAGGCTTAAGTTTTATTGACACTAGAAAAAAAATTTTACTTCGGTAAGTACCATATTTCTTGTTTTTCACATGTATTCTTTTGTTTATGTTAATAATAATTTTCAAATGAAAAAAAGATATTTTTAATCTTAACATGAAAATTAATTTGCACTTATAGTAACAAATACTTTTATTCCATATACTCAGATATTTTTACCAAAACGACTATTAAAAATTCAGATTCTTTACGTACAAGAGCCATGCAATATTTGCTTGAAGCTTGCAAAAGTTTGTACAGATGTTCTAGAATGGAAATTCTACTGGTCTATTTAGGATCATGAGTTCTGTCAAATCGACCGAGTTCATAATAAGGTGACTTAACAAGTAATGTTTGATGTACCCATAGCAAATAGTGCTAGGTAGGTTTTAAAATCAAAATAGCATCTGACCCATAACTGAAGGGTACAGCTGTCTTCATTCTCACACAACATGGGCATAACAAATATTATATCCAGAGAATAATACAGCGACAAAGGTAACTCGAACAAAATCAGTTTTAAAAACTTTCCATGCATGATAACACAGCTACATGGTTTTATAGTTCAAATGTTTGTGTTAGTGACATTAAATCACAATAAAACAAATAATTATTCTTTATAGTCTTATAAAGATTTCCAGTGATAAAAAAATAATTAATATTTTCAACTCGCACCTTGTGTAATGAACTATGAATAAGACCTTTCACTTAATGCTAAACTTAGGTGAACTAGGAATGAAAAACATACAAACACTTTTTAGGATACGTCATCATTAAGCATACAAAGTATACAACTGAGATTTTATTATTATTCCTATTGAAAATCAACATGGGTTAGTTAAGAAAAATTGTTTAAAAATCATTATCTGTCTTACTGTGGTGTAATGTTGCACACATCTGACTTGAGTTAATGGGCTTATTGCAACTATGTCTTATCTCTTATTCTTAAGCTAGCCATAAGATATTTTGCAAATTTTCTTAACAAGTATGCACTGACAAAGCCACTTTCAGAGTTTGTCCATCATTTGAAAAATAAATTGCATGGCTTTTCTATGATATTTACTCAAACTTTCATAATATATTTCAGCCACAGGAATACACTTCTATACCTTAAGACAGATCATGTAAAAGGCAGATTACAGTTCAATAAAATTCATTTCAAAATCTTAATCATTTTACCTTGATTAAAATTCCATATGATAAGCTATTCTATTCTTACAGACATATAACATTTGAAATGTTAAATATATCAAACAGTACTATTAAAGTTAAAGTTCTGCCTGCTTACTGTTTAGTACACTATCAAGTTATCCTGCCACAATTAGCTTTCCTTCAGCAGGCATTCTACGACTATTACCCTTTGCTACCAATTTTTCAGCAGAACTATCGATTAACTTTGTGAAAGCATTTTCGTCAGGTTCAAGCCTTCTTTTCTTATTTAAGAACTACTACATTTCATCCATTACACATTTCCTTTTTTCATTTTCACTTTAACTTTCCTTTTTGAACCTTCTATTCATCCAAATACATCATGTATTTCTTGTTTACCTTCTGGCACTGACATAATCAATCATTTACTTATATTAACTCTCAGGTGACCTCCAACTGAGGTTAGATGATCAAACACAACTCTCTTTGCAAGAATAGTCTTTGCTCTCTTATATTTAGTTAGCACAACTTCTAGTTTAAAGAAAAACACCCCTCTCTTAGCCATGAGGTAGGCCTAACAACCATTTAACTATGTAACTACAACTTTTCAAAGCCTTGTCTACCAGACAGGAGACCAAGATACAAGCTGTAAATTCTTTACTATTTTTATAAAAATGCAGAAATGATATTAAAAGACTGTACTACCATCCAACATGGGCAAAAAAATCTACCTTCATATTTTAATATTAAACTTTTAACAAATTCATATATTGCATATAGACAATAAAATTTGCTGTTATCAATCTCATGCTGATGACATTTAAATATTAATTACACTGAATGTCCATATACTTGTTCTCAGTCATTCTGTTAAGGCTTTCGTCAAAAAAATACTGCATGCTAATCTTCTTCATTCACATTTAACAGGGTTGAAAAGTAACAAGCCAATCCAAAACAGCCAAGATATGCCATTTTTTTTCTCATAACATGAAAATGTTTCTGCAATGTTACTATCTGCAAACATTGCCTAAACCATTTCTGCAACATCTTCATTAAAGAGGAAAGAACATTGGTTTTAAACACAATTTAACATCCACAAAAGTTCAGCTTTTAACATGGCCAGAACTAATACACAGTTGCCAGTGTCAGCTTTTGCCAAGGTTTCTTCTGGTGTTGCAGCTGTAGTAGCCACTGATATTGATTGTTTGTAATTGAAGTCTGTTATTTTTAACATTGCTTCTTAGTTCTTTGCCTGGTTGATGTGCTTATTGGTTTTCATATGACTTTTAACAACTGCTTTTCCCATGTTAGAGATGACCAATGATCACTGGCAATATGAAAATTTTGCTTTGCTATTGTCACCTCTGCCCCATGTAATATATGCTTTGAAAGGTGGGTGGGACACTAGTTTTCTTTGATATTGCACTTTCAAGTTTGTTTGTTTTTTGTAACACTTCAGCCATATACGTACAATGTCACTCTTTAAATATTGAAATACAAGTCCATCCAGCATCAATGAAAGTGTGCAAACTGTAATAGATCTACTGTTATAAGTTTATTTTAATAACTGCACTTGTTTCAGATTGATGTATATGATACATATTGTTGAATATGTATTGCACAAGTACCACTTGTTCTCTATATTTGTAGAATATTCTCAAGGATAAGAATCAACAATATATTTGACAAAAATACTAGTGTATCTTTGAATACTGTTGAACGTTTTAGAATCTTGCCTAATTAGTATAAAAGCTAGCCAAGAGCCAGTAATAGAATACTATTTGGTCAACTACAAACAGTATACTATAAAACTCAGAAGCTACAATTGTGAAAGATGCTCATTAATTGGAAAAACTACAGATATTTGACCAGGAACTTTATATATATTTTGAATATTACAAACAAACCATTCAACCTTTATGAATTAAGTTTGGATGTTAGTATTTCTACAAGGTATTAAATTATCTTCATTGGTAAAAAGCCAACTTATAAGCAGCATGAAGTCAACAAAGAAAAGACAAATAGCTAGCTTAAGGGAAGTGTAACAATATCAACTCAAAATTAATTTGCTCATCATGGACCTGGACCGTTGATAAAATATGCAGTTCTAGACCACATAGAAGACTGAATATAGTTTGCAAACTCATATATAAACCAATATTTGTAAACACTTATTAGAATTGTATATTAAAATATACTAGTGATAAGAAAGAAAATTGTGTGTATCAATCTTGCTGACAAATATCATAAATATGATACATAATGACATTCAATTAATTTCTAAATTAAAATTTCCAGCTATTTGAAATCTTAACGTGTACTGTATGTAACATAATAAATCAGAGCCTCATTTGAGATAAATTATAATACATAAGAGATTACAATAAAAAATGCCTGAACTTAACAAGTAGGTCAAGTAATCACAGACAGCCAATCATGCTTAAGCATATTTGTACCATAGATAGATCACAAAGTGCAAGTCAGAAATCACACAACCAATATTTAATAAAGGAATACTTTTGCTTTTAGCCATATTTAGCACTACAGTATACCCTTTTACTGGCAGCACAAACCTTCTATAATAAAACCCATTTTATAGGCCTGAAAAAGTTATTCAAAATTCCATTACTTTCCCAGAATTGTAATGACTGTACAAACACTGCACTTTTCATTTGTCTTCTTACAAAAAAAAAAAAAAGTTCTACTTGAAATCATAAAGTCAACTGGACATATCCACATTTTATCCAAAGTATGACTGAAGTTTCAGTGTTATTACTCTGTTGTTATACAGGAATATTAAGCATTTTTAAAATTTTGTGGATATTTTTAACTTTCCTTTGCACATTTACACCACTTTTTTTATGAGGAAAAAATAAAAATAACTCCTTAAAGATTACTAACACACACCCTTTCTAGTAAAATGCCTCATTTACCACTCACCATTAGTAAAGCTATACAGTATATACATGTAAAGCATAAGTAAACTATGACATAATCTATCACTTACAATTTTCATGCAATATCATGTCAGTATTAATGGATAAACATAGATATCCATGAACAAATATCAAAACTTTATTAAGTTTCTTTTATTTCAAATACTTCCAAAGGTTAAATTTAAATTGTGTATAAATGTAGATAGTTTGCCTTTAAAGCTATGTACATTTGCAAATACAAATGGATACTTAAAAAATACAAACTAATCAGAGTTGCATGGATAATTCTTAAACAACTGTACAAGTTATCTTTAAAGTTTTTCGAGAATTCTTTGGCTTTTGGGAGTAGCTAAGAGATTAACACATTTTTTAAGCATAGTTACTTATCAATAAAAGATACTTATGTGAAAATAGTTTAAAAATGCTTCTTGGAGGCCAGATGGAAAACATCTGAGGCATTATTATGGTTCCTAAGTATCTGGAGTACTGTCATACTAGCAGGAAAAATACATAGCTCATTTAGCATCTAGGTATAAAGAAATTATAAGCTAAAACACAAAGTAAATAATACTTACATACGATATACTGGAAGTTTAGGGCAAGGACCTAATCCACTGTTACTTGTTAAACCTTTACCTTCTTCTGTTAAATTAATATCATTACAGATATCAAATTCATCTATATCGTAACGATGAAGTGTTGATCCTGTGTCAAGTTTAAACTTCTCAAGGTCCACAATAGTGGATAACATTCTATCAGGACATTTCTTCACACATATCATCAGTGAATGTGAAAGGTCTGTCACGTCGAAGTAAAACAAATACCTATCAAAACATAAAGAAACATGGGACCAACACTTTTCACAAAACATAATATCAACTACACTAAAACAGTTTTGAATAATTTCTATCTAGGTGTTTGGAAAATAAAAGAATTTTAGGTTTATTATACATAAGAATAATCTAAGCTACTGTTATATTTTAGTACAAATTTTTATGGCAAAGGGTTGCATATCATTAGTGTCTGGTCTTTCTCTACAATAAATTAATTTAAAATTGACCAGTGTCCAAGATACTATTACATGTGAAACAAACACTACTTTTACAAAAACCCTGAGAAATAAACTTAGATGAACCTATGTATTAAAGACAAACAATTAGAAGTTAATATATAAAATAGAACATTCTGAACAGTAAACAAAATTGAAATCTTAAAATGAAACAAAGTATTTTTAAAGCTTTTTCAAAATGTTTCTCACAATAAAATTATAGAAATTCCAACACAACTGTGACAAAAATTCAGTTTGAACAAACTCGATTTATAACAACCACTTTCTCCCATCTGGCCACTCTTCTATCTAGTTAGCCAGCCTGTACTCTATTCCTACGATGTATATATTTTTTTCCTACAAGTCTTTTATGTAGCATTTTGCCAAACACTTTATAAACATCCAGATACACCAAATCTAAGCTCTTAGCCCCATCTACATAAGCAGTAACCTTCTCAAAGAATCTAAAAAGATTTGTAAAGAAAGATGTTCTCTTTGTGGAACAATGTTGACCACCCAATAAAATTCTAAACTTTGTAAAATGACTTTGCAAACCATCTTTTATCAGACTGTCCAAAACTTTTTTCCACAATCAATATAAGACTACTAGGCATAAAACAGGAGTTACATTAATTAATTTCCAATACTCTGGTACTTACCCACAATTCACAGATTGATAAAAGGTAAGAGTAAGTGGCTCACATATCCAATCCTTAACCTCTTTTAAACCCCTTTGGGAAATGTGGTCTGGTACAGGAGCTTTATCATTCTTTAAACTTCACAATTTTTTCTTAACAAGTTCAAGACTAATGCAATTATCTTGTTTTATCTCATTTTCACTTAACAACTGTTCAAAATGAGGAATACTGTTTATATTTTCATTAGTAAAAACTGAAGAAAAAGTTAAATTTAATAATTCGGCCATCTTGTAATCAACAGATACAAACCTCCTTCTATCATCCCTCAAAGGTCCTACTCCATCCTAACATTCTGATTACCATTAAGATATTTAAAGAAATCCTTATAGTTAATTTTTAAATTTTCAGCCAATCTGTTTTCATACATGTTTTTTCACCTTTTAATTTCCAGTTTGACCAATTTTCTCGATCTTTGATCTTCTAAATCTCCAAACACACAAGTTAATTTAAATTTGAGATGCTCTTCTTCAGTTTTATCCCTTATACCCTCTTTGTGAGCCAACCTGTTTTTTTGCTGTTGTTCTTATTTACAGGCAACCTTTTCTTTTTATGAAGAAAAAGGGTAACTTAAATATCATCCACTTTTGATCAATGTCTCCAAGAAACCCAGCTACCCTATTCACAACAAGTAATTCTTGTCACATCCCTTAAAAATTTGCTTTTATGTAACTTGTAACCAAAATATCATAATTTCTGATAAGCAACAAAACATCGAACCTAGTACAACAACAATCACTTGTACCCATATACAGATGTATAATATAATTTAATGAGATTTTTTAGCTATTTAGAATAAACATCTGTTTTCATTTGTAGTTATTCTAGAACTAAAAAAATCCTATTTTTTATGGTGATTAAATGGTCAGTCAAATCAATCAAACCAGTAAAAAGATCCTACAGTGAATATACCAGCGAAAATATAATTTTTTTTTAAAGAAACATTTGATAATTTCTGAAGGTTACAAAAGTTTTCCACGTGAAATTTGAAAATTTTTGATGCATAAAAGTATTTTCATTCTTAACATCAAAATTACTTTGCATGTTGGATAGTCAACATTTGAAAAGAAAACAGGCACAATAAAAACATTACTTACAAAATCTTAAAACTTGAGAAAGGAAAAATTTGATATTATACACAAGAAAGCCTTGTAATATTTATTGATAATACGCAAAATTTTGCAAACATATGCTTGTTGTATTAAATGTTATAGTGTATTGACCATAACACAGATAAACTGATGACAAAGCCAATCTCTAGGACCAAGCCAATAATGAAACAGTTAACTCTTTCAACCCAGGTATCCTTTTCTATTCATGACAAAATTTGTGTCTTCTATTCAAAATTTTATGAAACTACTTTTTGTTTATGTGATATCAATTAATACAGCATAAAATCTTAGTTAATAATCCATATTTTAATAGTATACAAGTTTTACGTTCCTGATTCTAAAGGGAATTTTTTTTAAAACCCTGATCTTCCCCCTGGTATGACACAACATTTTCTCTAGGCATCTTGTCTTTTTTTTTACTACAACCCCTTGAAAGAGTAAGAAATTAAATGTAAATTACTATTGACAAAATTGTTGTTGCTCAGACAAACCACAATTTTTATAGCCTTCAATTTTGTTTGGTTATAGAGGTATCAAAAGAAAATCAAACCCTTCCTGCCATACCCAATTGTCACCTCCTCTCTTTCTGGATATGTTCATAGTTCTTTCTTATGTTTAATTATATATTACTTGTAACCAATAGACAGTCAAGGTTTTCATCTGTCAAATTACATATTGCATAATACTGTGTTCTGCAGAGGTAATAATCAATTTCACTCACAGTACAAATAACATTCCATCAAGAAACTCAACTAGCTTAGACAAACTTGTAACAGCTTTTGTCACATAATTAGAATGCCTTAAAAACTGAAAGGTAGGGAGAATCTACTTTTTGTATTAGTCTATGTTCTCTGGTGCATTATTCAAAAAAGTAGGCTCAAATGTCCTTAATAATTAACAACCAAAAGAGAAAGTGATTTATTTCTTGTTTTAAGTTTATTCCTTATTTATTATTATAAATGCTCCTAAAATGTAAAAATAAGGATCTTTTTAGATTAGTTAATGTTAGATTAGGTAAAATAAATAATAATAATATAAATGTTTCACAAGCACATGGGTAATATAATTCGACAGCATAACATGAGCTGCATGTACCAAGTGATTTACAAGTTACAATAGTGCTTACAGTAGTTTGACACAATTCAAACAGCAATGAAACAATAAATGTATACTACTGTAAGCTTAAAGCTACTTAAGACAAATGAATGTAGTCTCACGTTACAATCTGAAGGCATTCTAGAAAGATAAAGGGAGTTTTTGATGACAAGAAACCCACCTGAGGTAAAAATGTATCTCAAGATGGCTGGTACAGGTATTAAAATGTTTATTAAAATAAAATAGATAACAATGTTTTGACCTTCTTGTTAACCTGATGACCTACAAAGTTCAAAACATTGTTTTCTGCTTTATTTTAATAAAAGTTCTAACACCTATACAAGCTGCCTTGAGATACAAAAGTGGGTAAATTTAGATTTTTTTTGGGGTACAAAATTTGTCAAATCAACTGATCCCATTGTGAGTCAGGGTAGAAAAAATAAAAGATAAAGTTTTACTGAAAATGAAATGTTAGAAATGTATTTAGGAGGTTTTAAAGATTATGCAAAAGAAATGGGATTTCTGAAGTGAGAATAAATATTTTAAATCTTAGCATGAAAATTACTTTGCATGCATGTGGACTATTCAAAACAAATTCTCAATATATTAATGTGCTAAAAAATGATTTTTTTGTACATGAAAGATTTATGTTAGCTGAAAGACTGACAAATTTTGTAAAAATACACACACTACATTGGAAGTTAGAAGTATTAAATCTATAAGTACTTTAAATGAGTACGAAAAAGTTGTGACAAGTCAAATTGGCCGAGCCCATGTTGAAAAAATTAATTCAATGTGTACAGTCTTTTGCTTAGGAACAAACAACTTTGACACGCCTTTAAAATTAACACATACTTTAGTAGTAATATGGTTTATGACATTTAATAATTAATAATAATGTTACTTCAATGACATACAGTAAACTGAAGAAAATTTGTAATGAGACCAATGCTGTTAAATTATGGATTTTTACTACAAGACATATTCATTCATAAATAAGGCTGTTATGACTAAAATGTTACCTAATAATTCTGAAAGAGTTTTCGAAATTTGAGGTGGAAGGAAGCTTTTAAAAAACATCTTTCAAAGAGAAGATCTAGAGTTCATTTACTTATTAATAGTGTAACACTTCCATAATTGGGTATGTCTTTGAATTACTAAAAATAACTAGAAAAAATTATGGAACATGGACAAAAATATATTCATACTTATTTTTGTTATAACACACAAAGAAAATGAAGTTGGATAGTCTAATTTTTCTCTGACACTTGGTCACACTTTCAGACATTGTGTGAACTCAAATTAGCTGTCAAATGAAAGAAGAACTTGACTGTGCATAAACATAAAAACAATTCCCTACATGGAAAACAAACTCAAAAAATAGTATAGCACAATATGTAATAAAATAAAAATTATATAATTTTAACATTCAGCTAAATCTCAATCTTGATACATCCAACTAAGCATAACAACTGGATTTCTAACTATAATGCAAATTGTAAGTGTATACAACTCCATCCAATTCCTGTGATAATATACCAAGTTGTTTCATTTTCCTTTGGCTTGTGTGAAACCAAAACAGAAAGTTAAACCAGTTATTTTAGATACTTCAGTTCAAAACATGATATCTCACTAACAAACCAGTTTACATGAATGTGGAATGATTCCTCCTACCAGTCACATTACACAACTAATGGATAAGGAATTAAAAGTAATACACTGGCAATTAATTGACAGAAACAGCTAAAGCAAATGTAAGTAAATTATAAAATTACTTAACACTGACTGACCAAAAGAAGGCATTATTTTTCACAACTTACCTCTGGTAATGCTTTATAACCTATCAACTAACAGAAGTTCATAAAAAACCTTTTGCTAGTCCATTGAGCTCATGAAAATTTAAATAATACATCAGAAAATAGGTTAAACTTAACCACTGAAAACTTGTAAAGTTTCAGGATTATTTATTAGTCCTAAAAATTGAAACATGTCAGTAGCTTTAAGAAAGAGCCTCTGGCATAGTTAAAATATGAGTTCAGTTTTGTCTCTACAATCTTGTATACGATTTGTATTGTCTGTATGTATGGTGCGTGAGGAATTAAAAAATGAAAGAGAATATTAATATAGCTTTAAGTCTAAATGCCATACTGTGTTTGTTATACCAGATTGAAAACAAGAAAAACAGTAAAAAAAAAAACTATAAATGCCTTTCATATCAAGTCAAGCATTTAATAAGGAATCCATATTTTGTGTTTTATTTTTCCTTTATTCTAAAACTAATCATTTATTAATAGTTGCATTACTCACGGTTTGTCGGTCATGTCCAATCCAGAATAAGACAAATTTCCAACAGGCTTATTATCAACTCCACAGATATTCCCAAAACTATCATATCCATAAATCAATCTTAATGGATTACCAGTAACAAAAGCAAAAGATGCTATAAATATCTGTAAAAACAGATATATATATATTAAATGTAAAGTACATAAAACAATCAAAATATATTATGCAAATCAAATACTAGTTAAAATATATGAAAAGAATCATCACAGTGATAAAATTGTTAAAACATTTATTTATTTAGAAGTGTGGCAAAGTTTCACACAGCACAATGTGGATTTAAGTTCTGAAACAAAATACATATTTCTTACATCTGATACTACAAAAAAAAAAATGGGGGAAGGAGTGAGAGATGCAAGATTTTAACTTCTAGACAACACATTCTCTCCCACATATACCATCCATACTATAAAACTTTTTTTTTCCACACCCCAAACTTTTTCAAGGCACTTATAAAATCAACATAGAAAACTGTTATTTTAGAGCCTTCAGTTTATGGCATGCTACATCACTAACATATGAGAAATATCTGAAGAATGGCTGTTCCTACCAGTCACTCAACATTACCCAGAGCCATCCATGCTCCCAGCAAGGGATTCTGGCAAGACAAGAGGTTACTGTTTCTGATATAAATTGGGATAATCTTACAAACAAAACCATTATTTCAATCCACACAGTTATAACCTTTAAAATAATACTGACTTCAAAAACAATAATAAAAATGTTTTGTATTTTAATTTCAATAACTTATATTTTTACAAAACTCTACACAAATATGCATTAAGGTCCTTTTAAGTCAATTTTAATTAGTAGGACAGAAATTCATTAGTTGGTGACAAAAATGTCAATTATACATCTCATCTATACAAATACCACTATTAATATTTCTTGATATGCATAAAAGCCAAATGCATGTTTGTTCTGCATAAACTGAATTATATCCCATGAAATTACTTTGATTAGCATACATGAATAATGCTCATTAAAAATGATAATCTACAACACTTTTAATTAAAATTATGTAACAAGATTCAAAATGAAATAATTGAAACAGATTAACTCACAATTTCACCTACACCTTTTAAAGTAATAACCTTTCAATAACGGAATATTAACAAGTAAGTAATTTTGACATGATAAATAAGTATTAGTCACTTACCAATATAACCCAAAATATGACAAAAATCACGAGAAAAATAACATCTGTACAGCCTCTGGACTTTTTACTCTGTGAAAAAACAGATAACAATAACACTTCATATTCATGTGTATGTAAAAGTGCTAGCAGTGTTTTCAGGAATACAAAAGAACAAACTTTTCATCAATATGACATGTGTTTAACTACTATAAGGAAAATTTATTAAGAAGTGACTCTTGCTAAAGAAATCTAACCTCAAACTATTCCTGAGAACACATTAGCAAAAAACATAATAAAATATTATATTTTATATTTGAGATAGTCCTTTAAAAGCCAACTGGTAGCTTTTGGGGTCAAGAGGGCACCAAGGACATGTTTACATATAAAATTTCACAGTTTCATTAAAAACACAAATTTCAGCTATTTCAACAATGTTTTGCTCAAAAATGTCTAGAAATTAATATTTTGTAACTTTACAAAACTGATTCAGAATAATTTGCAAAGAAAAATGAAGTGTTTGAACTTTAATTGCTGTGCAATTGTAAATAGCACTGTTTGTAACCACAGCCCTTACACATTCTTCTGGCCATCCCAAAGTTACAGGTGTATATTTACCCAGACTCAGACATTCCTTACAAATACCAAGGTTTTGTTTCTCACATGAATTATACTTTCTTCACAGTATAATTTCAACAAGAAATATTTGTTGAAGGGCCACTATGATATCACAGCAAACAGGTTAGAAAATAACTAACAAATTTTTGCCTTCAAATAAAATAGATCCAATAGCTAAACAAGATTGTACAGAAAACATTATGTCACTGTAAAGTAAGTAATACATAGATAAGTCAAAGTATAATTTCCAAAAAACAAGCAGTGGAAAACAATGAATTCTAATACAAAATATACAAAAATTAGAAACAAACTACATTTTTAATCATGATGATCTTTTTGTGTTATGTTACACGTTTTAAACCTACTACTAGCATATTCTTATATAACCAAACAAATTAAGGATATTTACTCTTAAGAGTATGATACATTTAGTTCTGTAACTACGTGTTATTAAGATAACAGAAAAGTTTTTTTTGTATATATGTATTAGTAACTTTATTATTACTCAAACAATATACAAGAATTCCCAAATTATTGAAAACAAACTATATTACAGAAAAATCTGATATGTCAGTGTAGGCCTAGGATATGAGTGCAAGTTGTATTGTTTGTTTTTGAATTTCGCACAAAGCTACTCGAGGGCTATCCGTGCTAGCCGTCCCTAATTTAGTAGTGTAAGACTAGAGGGAAGGCAGCTAGTCATCACCACCCATTGCCAACTTTTGGGCTACTCTTTTACCAACAAATAGTGGGATTGACCATCACATTATAATGCCCCCACGGCTGAAAGGGCGAGCATGTTTGGTATGACGGGGATGCGAACCTGCGACCCTCAGATTACGAGTCGCATGCCTTAACACGCTCGGCCATGCCGGGCCAGCAAGTTGTATTTCTACTGGTTAACACTTTCACTGTTCATTAGTGTTTTATGTCATTTCTGCAGCTACATAACCATTTCAACAGGTAAAGATAAAACTTAAATATATATAACTGATGTGAATAAAAGTAGTTTGATTTCATTAAATGTATGAAATGAATTTTATTTATCAATGATATAAAAAATCTAGTTTTATTCATTTTTTCATATAATTTCTTTGTATGCAAGAGCTTGTATGAACAAGAAAATGAGTATGCCTTTATTAAAACAAAGGTACAACAATTAGTTTTATTGAAAAAATAACAAGTACATTTACACCATTTTAGTTACAAAAAAAAGCTAAGAGAAAATGAAATCTTTCTTTAATGTTTTTCTTATAAACAATGTTTCAAATAAAATTTCTGAAAATTGACAACCTAAAATATGACACAAATACTAAACCAAATTATGTCGAAAGCAGATACAAATTATACATAATCAGATTAACCATTTTAAATGTGGGAATGAAACAAAGAAGCAAAAGCACATCACCCTGTTATCTGGTGATGGTTATTTGTGCCTTCTTGGAAAAGTCTATGGATCAAACATTAACCACAAAAAAAGTACAAACTGGCTGCACTGATAAGCCATCACATACACAGACAGATCACATTAATCCTTAAGGTAATCACACTGTGAGATGTTTGAAATCTAATTTAATAGCGTAAACAAAACAAAAGAACTAACTTAATGTATAAAAAGACAACAGGATATTTGTTAAGACTTCTTGTCCAAGCAAGATGACATATTTCACACTGACATTGATGGATATCATTCACACAGACGGATTACATAAATCTCGTGAGAGTAAGAGATTTAAAAATATGTTATGAAATTACATAATAAATGAGAGGGGGGATTTACATTATCACAACAAAGTACTAGTATACTCTCATTTAAATAGCATTATTACTTATTGAAATATATCTTAGAGTCAGTTTATACACTTTCTGGTCTTAGTTACACAGATCAAGAAAGTTCATATTTAAACTTCAGTTACAGGGCTCAACTTCAACAGCCATCTGAGGTGACCAAAAACTTCCTTGGACAACCAACTTAAACTACTATGTTATTCCATGAACAACTGGCACCCTAGAAAAGACCCTTACTCAAAACAGCATCACCGTTTTTTGTACACTTATCCATGTCCACACTACACACAGTGCTGACTCTGATTTGCAACCAAAATCATCAGTATATTCCTTAACTACAATCTTGAAAATTCGAACTCCCACAAAAATAACTTATGATAAATTTTTTAGTGAAAAAAAGATTGTACTTTCTACAAAAGAAATGCTGGCACAGTCCACCAAAAGGGGCTGGAAACATTAGGAAAAGTTTTTGCGATTGGTTAATAATGAGGTTTTAGTGAGTAAATTTTCTATCATGTGCAAACTGCACACATTTTATGTGGAGTATACGTGAGTGTAAATGGCTTGGAAACATAGTAGTGTATATAGCTCAGCTAATTACATTACCACACTTGTTTATTTTTTTTAATTTACAGCTTTTACAGCAATCAAGATTTCAATGACTTCTTAGATCTTTCTCAAGTACGCAAGATTCACTATTGAAAACATCTGGTATTTAAAGCAACATTCAATCAATGTAAAAAACTACTATATATATATAGACACACACAAAAAAAATGATAAACATTTAAAAACTAAAATTTACTGCACATTGTTTATGTGTATATGTCAATAAACCTTCAAACAGATCACTTAATGTTTGTCTCTAACATGTTATGTAACATTAGCATGATTTGAGCTTATTTTTTCTATTATAATTAAACTATCTAGAAAATAAGACAAAAAATAATGTACCACTGTTGGTACGCAACAAAATTAATATTAAAAAAAATCATAAAAATTATAATAAGCCCTATCGCAGCTTTCCACACAAACATACCACCCTCCTCATAGAAATTATAATAAGCCCTATCGCAGCTTTCCACACACACAAACATACCACCCTCCTCACTTATAGATTCTCTCAATTTGTGTACTCACTAGTATTTTCTTCTATAACAAGTTATAAAAACAGTACCACATATTATTTAACTGTGCCAGGAAAAACAATCACATCCTTCATATTAATAAGCAATTGTTAAAAAACATGAATTTTTGTTACTAGGTTTTTATCATTTTTTAAAAATATTTAGTGTGGGGTGGTAATCTTAAATTAAACAAAAAGTGGTATGCAAGCCTTAACCATTTGAGAACCACTGATGTAGAGTTTATGCTACTGTCAGGTAATATATTCTCATGTAATATTAATGAACTCACCTCTTTTCCACAGCAGATAGACATGGCTAGTGTTTTCACTTTTTCTAGACTATACACCTCCTGTATAACAAAAGCTACAATTAATATTTACAAAATAAAAATAAAAAATATGTTCAGTTAATGAAGCTTTCACTTCTTTAATTTTAAATTACATTAAGAAAAACAACAAAACCTGAAAATAAAAATCTGAAACCTCTCACATGCTCCTTAATTAATATCATATAATCAACAATTACTTCATGCCTAGAATCATTTGTGTTTGTACTTTTAATCTTAACTCTTACTACTGACTAAGTGGATTACAGTGATCAAGTAACCATTTGTCCCCATACTGTAATGTTTAACATGTATTATGCACCCTTGCAAAATGTTTTAAGCTTTTACTAAACATTAAAAGTCTACCATAGTCAGAAAATCAACACTTAATTAAATATGTTTATTAAATTACTTCCTTTCAGAGTTTCTACTTCTAACCTTTTCACATTTATTTTGTATTTTATTTTATGTTAATGGCTAAAATAGTATATTTACAATTACAGAGCAACAAGTCACTGCTACTGCTATTAAACTGTTTACATGATACCAAAAGTACACCACCATCAGTAACAAATAAGCTTGTGCAAAATGTTTCTACAGTTTTTTTAAGAGTTAAGAATAATTTGTCTGCTTATACTAAAAAGATTACAGTAAAATTGTCAAAGATAACAAAATTGCAAGAAAATGTTTAGAATATGGCTCCATACAAAGTCTGGGCAAATTATATGAGCTTGGTTGATATTTCAATGTTAGTTATCTTCTTCAGACGTGATCAGAACTTAGTGGTGTTGGTGTACAATGTGCACAAATCCTTATGAAGATATATACATAATTATTACTACTATATTTGTAAATACTCAATTTTTAGTTGTTTTTCCAGCTGCAAAGATACTTGGTAATGGTAAGGAGTCTCGACACACCGACAGCTTTACTGACTCCAGCAGTCAAAAGGCCTAAAGATGAAATAATGAACTGGTAGTAATGCATAGTGGCTTACTTAATTAATAGGGTTGATAGTCTAAAAAAATATTCCCCACCCCTAAAAAATAAACTGGTAGTGCACACTGCTTTGACATTGGAGAGCATGACAAAATTCATTCCTCACATAAATTTTAAAAAATTAAAGGGAACATTGCTTACACTAATAAGTTGATTTGTATTATAGTATGGTACTTGCTAAGCCCTCCTGTAAGCCTCATTTATTTTTTTAAGTGAGGAGGTAAGACAAATTAATTATTGTAGATTTCAAAATAGGCATTTAAACAAAAAAATTATCAAATTACTATACTGGTATACATCCATAGCTTTTTTAGAAAGTCAGGTAAATTAATATGTGTGGGTTAAAAAAAATCATTTCTGTTCAGAGTACTGACTTACTTAACAGTCTATAAAATGTACAATAATATACAAGTTTCTTCTTTAAGTCAATTACAAATAACTGTCAGATTTATATAGTTTGAAAGTTATAATTTTCCTATACTGAAAATGTATTTACTCACAAGATTGGCTATTCTTGTCCAGTGCTGCCCTCTATACACAAACTTGTTCAGCCTTCATCTGTTAGTATTGGAAGATTCCAATGTCTTTGATGCAAATCATCATGCATCACCTCCTCACCAACAGGAGCATGACATGATGCATGTGATTCCCTCTACAATCCTCTTCCAAACTATCATTTTGAAGCTTGGCAGAAGGTGGCAGCACTGGAAAAGAGTGGAGATGAGGTAAGAGCCTTTTAGAAATATATTTTCAGTATAAGATGCAAATGACAATATTAAGTACAAGTAAGATTGACACATGATTCGGGAACTGCCCCTGAAGTAGGCAATAAGGAACCTAACAACTGTTGGTCTATAAAGTCAGCATGATGGTAGGAAAGTCTGAACTGATCTGAAGGAAATGGTAGAGTCAGTATGCTTATCCCATCACTTAATTATCAGGCAAAGTGATCAGCATGAACTCAAGTATTAAATGAAATGGGAAAAACCAAAAAAGGATTGTGAAAATTTTTCATGTAATAAGGAAGGAGAAGGTGCCTAAGAAAGAGGGTAATTGGATAAAACATCACAAACCTGATTCAAAAAAATTTTAAAGACCACATCAGGCCTACTAGATTCACTGGTTTGGAAAAAGGAAAGAAGGGTAAAATATGGAGGTGGAGAAATATGACTGAAGTCGTCTTCACCCTGCACAGGATCAGTATACACCAGAAGGGCCCAGGTAATGTCTGGGGACAAAGGCTGCCTCATGTAACATTAGATCTCTCAGAGTATAAATCCACTGTTGGGTCATTTCCATTAAAGGCCTGAGAATAAACACTGGTCACTGGTATGACCACCAAAAGTGGTAACATTAACTTTGGAATTCTAAGCAAAGAAAGGTTTACCTAATTCAAGTGCAGAAGTAAGGCGACTATAATTAACTGATACTGATAGAAGAAACAGGCTGAATGAAAGCAATTTAATTTACAAAACAACAACCTTGTGAGGAAATAAATATGAACAAGAAGCAAACAAAAGAGCATGGCTGAACCCAAGCACTGCCAAACAAGTAGTGATAGTTCAGTAGAGCAGTGCAGAGGAAGTTACATACATCATGTATGTCATACTTTTACTAGTAAAAAGTTAATGCATGAGACATGTCAGAATTTTGTAACTTCAATTAGGGGTAACAAAAAGCTTGTGGCATTCACAGAGCAAACGTTCATAGAACAGCACCAAAAAAAGAATAGGTAATATTGTGAGTAGAGGTAAATGACATATCTCAATATAATCTCACTGTTGGTTATAAACACATACTTAAGAAGTATGAGTAAATAAAAGGTTTCAAAAGAATGAAGTACAGTAAAGGGCTACACTCATGGATTTGTAAGATGATGCAAAGTTCTGATTTTGTATACTACCTTGTAAATGCCTTAAGTTTTAGTTTCTAATTCATTAACCATTATAAAGATAATAAATATAGCACTATGTAACACAAATTTTGTTCCTGGATAGTATGTGTTATTCCTTAATTGTTATAATAGTGCAGAAAATGGCCATTATTCCCTTCAAACTTTGCTTTTGTGACCTGAACAATGAAATTTAGAAGTTAACCTATTTTCTAAGTAAAAACAGGCAAATTTGCACATAAGGTGTGAATAAAACAACATATGAATCAAGATTTACATGTATTTATACTAAAGTTATACAAAAATGTTTAGAAGTGAGTAATTTTTCCAGATTTGCGACTGTAACGTAAATCACTTTCACATATCAGCCCCAAAATATAGTCTCCCATCATGCTTTCGTTAAATACTCCCAGGTCACAAAAGTAAAGTTTAAAAAAAAAATAAGTCTTTTCCATTTACTTTAGGCATAATCAATTGAGAAATAACACTTCCTGGCCAGGAACAAGAAAAAGTAAAAATTTTGTTACATAGCATAATCTAGGTAATAAGACAAGAAGATATACCACATTACACTGCATATTTGACATTTGTTTTGTTTTCAAATTAAGAAATTAAGACATATGTTAAAATTTAAGTGATAAATAAAATCATGATACATTCAGTTGAAAGTCGTCTACTGTATTGCCCCTAACAATTACCCCCTTTCTAATTATCTCACCCCATGGTCACAACACTAAAACCTGATGTCATGTAGGCCACAAATATTTCTGCCTGTTTATGGCCATAGCAACAAACTACAAAAGCACTGCATCAGTAACATTTAAAAGAGGTTACCTTGTAGATATCAGGACTGCTTTACAGGATGTTTTGACACTTATAAATAATGTTTACCATATTTACTACAATAGTGAACACTGCTGTTTGTATCAAAGCTGGAAATAAACTGGCTATATTTGCTACCATCTTATTTACTCACTACAGTAAAAAAAATAACTAGGAGAATTTTAAGAGAAAGTTTATTTTTGCTTACCTTATATAGATATTATCACAAGAAACTTTCCAGTTCAATATAATAACTGAAAAAGTTTTTTCATTCAATAACAAGTCTTAAAAATATATTATTTGTATTATTCAATGTGGAATTTTTAATATTTTGATTCCCCATTGGAAGACTATCCAAAACAACTCCCTAATATATTAATTATCTAAAGCAAATCACCACTAATTTATCTAAGATCCAGATAAAAAAAAATCATGTGGCTTATATTTTATTAATAAATTTAATACCACTTAAAAACCAAGATTACTTATTATCACAGAAACAAATGTTTTGCTATGTTTCAGTCATATTTGTTTGGTTTATCATCAGCCAGCATGGAAATGGATGGTAATAGTATGTAAACTATATTTAAAAAAACTTATTCCAATAACACATATTGACATGTAAGTTTCTAGTGATTACTCAAAAAACATATTTTGATCTCACCTTATTTGATGAAACAGTTGTAGCTATTACCATGACTGCTAAACATCATAAAGTACAATTTTTGTTTTTTATTCAAATGTCATTTTAATTCACACTGTCTGATCTAAATACATATTTGCATTCACACTGTACTTTATAAATTATGTTTTGGTCCAGAATTATCTATCAGTTAAGGAAGATTATAAATTTTACTAATGAGTCTGTAACTGATTTGGCAGTTTAAGTATCTCAAAAAAAAAATGTTTTCTTACTTGGTTTAATTTTAAGATTTTAGAGAATTAAAGTATGCAGACAACTTAAATTTTTGTACAAACACGTGAATGTGCTCCAAGATCATGAAATTACAAATTTGTTTCATTGGCTATTTGGTTTATTTCTATGAATAAACATATTTACAACACTGCAGAATAATTAATTTTAAATTTTTCCTCTTACCTAAAATTAAATTCCATCTCAATTCAGTTATAAATATGCTATTATAAACATAATTATAATACAAATAACAGTAATTTCAATCACATACAACTAAAATACAACCCTTTTACTTAAAATTTCAAAGGGATGTATGGGCTTAATTAAACTCCATAGTATAGTTTTATCACTCACGTATTTCTCATAGTAAAAGCAGCACTCCTAATTTCGTCGAAAGTCACTTTACATTTAAATAACTGTTTTAGATTTCCAATCTAATTACGCCCCCGTAACATACTGACAATTTTTTTTTCTTTTCAATTATCTTCAATGTTAAACTCGCATTGTCATTCAAAATTTGTAGTGCATACTAGAGGAATTTACACATTTTGATAAACGTAATGAAAAACAACCTCTACACGTCAGATAAATATAAAATAATATATTTTTATTTAAACCAACATTTCGCCTCAGCGACTTCTTCAAGGTCAATATTCGTAACACTACACTAACTAGGCTTATGTTAAGTTGGTCTGACTAGATAACATTTCGATTTATAAATTAGAATCAGCCATATGCTGATAAGGTAATTACCTTAAACACACAAACATTTCCCTTTAATATAATGGTATACCCATATCATTTTATAAAGTCGACCGTTTTATCTTCAAACACTCAACATTTTATTTCTTTCCAGTTATTTACTCATTTAATTTTAAATTAAACTATCACTTCTTCCTACAGCCCTCTCACGGTGTTTACAGTTATACTTCAAAAAGAAATAAAAATATAAAAATATATTATTTTATATTTATCTGAAGTGTAAAGGTTGTTTTTCTTAACTTTTATCAAAATGTCTAAAATCCCTCTAGTATGCACCATAAATTTTGAATGACAATGTAAGTTTAACGTTGAAGAAAATTGAAAAGAAAAATAATGTATATCATTGTCAATATGTTATAGGAGCGTAATTAGAAAGTAGACTTATTACGATAACGGCGTAGATAGCCCAGTTCCTTCGTACCTAAAAGCACTAGTCTATTACGATAACAAACTACACCCCTTCTTTGTTATACGTTTTATTTGGTAAACCGCAAAATATACGTGGTTTTGTAACATTTATTACTGATATTAGATATACTTCAGTGCAGTATCTCACAGAAAAACATAAGTAAATTATTAAAGCAAGTATTATTCTCAATCATTATATTACAGAAAAAAAGAAATAACTATATTATTAATAAATGTATTAAAATAATGTAACATAAAATAACGTAATCCTGATATATTCGATTCTTGAGTTGGAGAAATGGGAAACGTACATAAAGTTACATAAATGGCTGAACTTAAAATTAACACAATAAATTATATTGAGAAAAAATGCAAATAACAACACAGAAGTAAAGTGTTTAATAAATAATAATGTTCTAATTTGTTAGTTATTACTATTCCAGTACCTCCGAGGATGGCAAGGTAAGTTAAGGCGTTCGAATCGTAATCTGCGGGTTCGAATCGCCGTAGCACCAAACATGCTTGCCCTTTCAGCCGTGATGGCGTTATAATGTTACGGTCAGTCCCACTATTTGTCGGTAAAAGAGTGGCCCAAGAGTTGGCGGTGTGTGGTGATGATTAACTGCTTTCCCTTTACTCTTACACTGCTAAATTAGGGACGGCTAACGCAAATAGCCCTCGTGTAGCATTGCGCGAAAGTAAAAATAAAAACCTCCGAGGATAGATTATAAATTCAAATTCTGCGAAGACATAAATGGAGTTACGCAGAGAGTTGTTTCAAGAGTGTACGTCGCTTCTAGTTGGAAGAATGAATAAATCAGTTTTTTGTTTTCTTTCGTCACAGCTGTGAAGCGGAACAAGTAAGTTTGTAGACACACACATATATATATATATAATATCAGAATGAAAGTCATGTGATTTTCGCTCTGCACAAGCAGCCACAATTCCTAATTACTGAACTTTCAAAGCCCGCCAATCGAACTTGCGACGGTAAAGCGATCCCATTTCACAATTTACAACTGTTTTTCATATAAATCAGAAGTCTGGATAATTTTGTTTTTGATTTTAATAAATGTTTTCATGTAAATGTGATCTAAATATGATCTGTGTTTGTCTAATATATATGAAGAATATCCTATCAGACACTAACAAATTTAAACCAATACACACAAATCTAACAAAGACACACGAAACGCAACTAAACAAAATACTACTAAAAATGAAAAAAAAGCCAACACAATTTCACGAACACTTTATTCCTACCTACGCAAAACCGACTCACGCACACCACAAATATACGGCATCCCCAAACCTCATAAACCAGATTGTTCATTACGACCAATAATGTCACATATTAATCGTTTAATTACAATCTTGGTAAATACATAGCATGGGCATTCTCCAAATACGTAACATCAGCCAGCTCATTCATGAAAGACTTTTAATTTCAAGTCTAATCTTAATCAACTTAATCATAAAGCCTTAATGGCCAGTTTCGATGTTATATCCCTCTTTACAGAAGTTCCAACCGCTGAAGCCTGCAAGATAGCCTTGGAACTCTATATCCGAGACCCTAACCCATCTATAGACATTCCCAGCAACCAATCAGCAACCCTCATAGAATTGACCACAATGAAGACAAACTTCATGTTCAACAACCACAACTGTATACAAACAAATGGCCTCAGTATGGGCAACCCAATATCACCAGTTCCAGCCAATATTTTTGTGACACAAGTTGAAACACAAGCAATTAGCACAGCATTACATCCACCACTATACTGGTACAGATATGTAGATGACACGGTTGCGGGATTCACATTTACAGAACACATACATAATTTTTTCAATCACATTAACTCTATACATCCCAACATTAACTTCACATGTGAACAGGAAGAAAGCAATTAAATATCATTTCTTCACCTCAAAATTACAAGAATTACAAATTACAATTTAAAACAGAAATCCACCGAAAAATCACAAAATCACCCATACTGGACTATACATTCCTTGGAACTCAGCACATGAAACAAAACAAAAACTCAACATACTAAGAAACCAAATAAACACAGCCATAAAACTATGCTCACCAGATAAAATTAACGATGAATTAGACAAAATAAAACAATACTTCATCAACATCAATAAGTTTCCTCCACAAACCGTAGAAAACATTATACGCACACACCTGGACAGAAAGCAAAATCAATCAACAAAAGTAAATATATCTCACGAATCAAAAAATCACGAAACCATATACTGCTGCATACCATATATTCCCGACATCAGCAGAAATATAACCAACATTTGGCAAAAACTAGTAACAAAATATGACATTCCAGTTAATATCAAATTTATTCAAAAACCAGGCACAAAACTGAGGTCTATACTATGTAAAAACCACACTGACAAACACCATACCAACATTATTTATAAAATACAATGTGATAACTGCCACGACTTCTATATTGGAGAAACAAGTAGAAAAATGGAAACCAGATTCAAACGCAAAATTAAAGAAGCCTTACTTATACAACAATTCAAGCCCAAAATAAACCAATACAAAGGAACACCTTTATACCTATATAAAAATAATATAATAAATAAAATTATATATTCAAACATCTAAGCATGCCCTCTACATTGAGACATTCAGTTACACAACCCCTTTCAAACATGTGGTTAGCTTCCGGTCAGTTTCCTCTTCCTTTCTTTGTGAACCTGACGTTGTTCGCTCCTCCACGTAAAAAATTTTCTGAACCCAAACGAGCCGTTTTTGCATATATGTATATTTTGCTCTACAAGTGGGTTTTCTCGACATCACTGTGTTTGACTAAGAAATTAATGCAAAAAATTGTTCACAAAATACATGTATCTCATCTATGATATAAATGATGCATTGGATTTCAGCCCAGAGAAGTTTTAAGAAAAATTCGTTCTTTTTCTTGGTGTTTATTATGTATCACAGAAAAAATATACATCTCAAATATCGTTGCTAAAAAACAAAAGGTGACGCAAAAGGACTTTTATAAGGGACTGAGCTGGAGCAGAATGTTATTTATATATCTGTACCTCCAAGTATTCAACGTTTTTAACTGAAGTGAACAGAAATAATTAAGGAGATTTATAATATTAATATAATAAAATTCATTCGGATTTATTTGAGAATTCGTGTAAAAAAATGATACAAATGCTTGAAAAATATGTGTACATCATAAAACCCAAAAGAAATAACACAAATCAGTACACCAATTTCATCACTGATAAATTTCATATATTGTACTCAATCTAAATACAACAAAATTAGCAATGCTACTCTTTTAAAAAGTCTCTTTTCCTCTTTTACTGAGTTATGACCAAATGGTCATGTTCTCTTCCTCTCCTTTACCTACTACTAGATCTTTTTTAGTCTAAGCCCCTTCCGCCAAATGTTCTTATAATTGAAGACTTGATGTGTAGGGAAAAACTCTGCTACAACTCTTCAATTTTTACTGCAGTTTAGCTCAAGCACTTAACTAATCTTTGACAAAAACTAGTAATGTGTTATTAATTATAGTGTCATGAGCGAATGTAGCCTATAACTTTGTAGAATGAAAGCGTTTGTAAAAACGTGAAAGAAAGAATAGACTAATCTGGTATTATTTAAACGGACTGAAGTTTGAATTATTTTCACCAGATAATTTTTAAAATTCCGCTAAGTAACAATAGATATGTACACTATAAATAGTTGTCTTATTAAAACACACGTTCAACCATAACGTTTGAAAGACTTCACAATAGCCTTTTGACTCTTTCAAGAGGGAAATTAACCCCTTTGAAATCTCAAAACTGTTCTCAAAATTTATGTCTATAGCTGGTCCTCCTGTAGGACAGCGGCAAGTTTAAGGGCTCAATGTGCTTAAACCAGAAATTTATTTCCCCGTTGTGGAAATATTTGCTAACTCTCTGTAATTTGCTCTACAATTTTTTAAAACAAACAAGCTTCCTTATAACTGACCGACCAATCAAAAGAATACCCAGAGGCATATCCTTGTTTCGTGTAGCAGCCATAAGGTATCACTACATGCCAAAGACATACACAAAAGAATCAGTAAACTTGCGTTAGAAGTATCCCATTGAACAATTCCAGCAGTAAAATATACTTCATTATTTATTTATTATAATTTTATGACCCATCCCAACCTTCGCGAGACATTATTAGGTTTACGGCAGAATATATCGTTTACAATAAAGGTATCCAAATGATGAAACAACGAATTATAAATCTCTAGAAGAAACACAAAATAAACATGTATTTAATAAACTATAGCCATTGCCAGGTTCATTTTAAGCTTCACTCTAACAAAATAGTTTACTCTGATCAGAAAGTTGATATTAAGAATGGCGTGGCATGGCCAAGCGCGTAAGGCGTGCGACTCGTAATCTGAGGAGCGCGGGTTCACATCCCCGTCGCACCAAACATGCTTGCCTTTTCAGCCGTGAGGGCGTTATAATGATACAGTCAATCCCATTATTCGTTGGTAAAAGAGTAGCCCAAGAGTTGGCGGTAGGTGGTGATGACTAGCTGCCTTCCCTCTAGTTTTATACTGCTAAATTAGGGACGGCTAGCACAGATAGCCCTCGAGTAGCTTTGTGCGAAATTCCAAAACAAACAAACAAGATATTAAGAAGATAGTCTCCTCTACATTACACTTTTTCTTAAAGTAACACATAGCCTTGAAATTTTAGTACGTGAAATCAATCAAATGTATTATTTTCCAAACTATAAGTCCAAAAATATTAAACAAACTGTGTGATGAAAAATATATCCTATACTGCAGGGGTTCCCAAACATTTTAGACATGCGGAGCTTCACATCAGAAAGAAAAAACATTCCGGAGTCTTAATGATAAAAATAAATTAAAAATAGAAACAATCGGTCACTAGCACCAAATAAAGTTTACTTTAAGCTTTTAAAATATAAATTTATAAAAAAATATTTACTTCTACTTACTTGTTCAAAAATTTCCACTTGCAAAATTTATATCAGTAAAAGTACACTGTACTTATTTATTTATTAGTGGCTCGGATGGACTGGATTTTGTTCACAAAGTAGTTCAATATTCGAAGTTATGGTTGTTACCTGTTAGCGCAAATCATCTTCAATATTTCGCCTGTTTCTAAATTTGGTCTTTGTAGTTATATACAGTGAAAATGTTTGCTCACAAAGATATGTTGTTGGAAAATGTATCAAAATTTTCAAAGCCCTGTTACTTATTTCAGGGTAATCCATCGCCATTTGAATCGAAAACTGTGTAATTTCTTCCTGCTGAAATTTTGTTTTTAGAGTGTAATCAGTTGAAATTTCTATAATCTGTTCTTTCTCTTTCAAAGGTAAATCGTTGGTATTTGCAAAGTCAACAAAGGGAATTTGAATCCACAGTAATTTTTCTAAATGAGAAGGGAAGTACTCCCCAGTAGTTATACACAAATCAGATATGTGCTGCAAGCCTGAAACTTTTGCATCTTCACTTAAGGAAATTTCATTCATAATATAAAATGCCAGAAATAATATTCCTTATTTTTATACCATCACATCATAAATTGCTTCCCACTGTTAACTGATTGTTACCTATAATAATGATTAGAAAGTTAAAAAACAACAACACAGATTTTCGAAGCAATCAAGTTCTTTCATAAACGTACTTCAAAGTTCAGAGTAAATTGGAAGCGCGTTTCAACGTAAGCTAAAACTTCGGGGTGAATGTATGTTGGATACAGAAAGTGGCTTTTCTTTTGGACATATTTGTCCCTTAATTTCTATGCAACTTCAAAATGGCATTCAGATAAAAAGCAACCTATCTCCTCACGCACTTCGTTAAATCGAGCAAGCAGTTTTCCCCGAGAAAGTTATCGGACTTCAGTATGAAGCAGCAAAGTTTTATGTAAACTTCTTCAAGACAGAGTGGTCTTGATTATATAAAATTAACTATTATGACATCACCCAATACCTCTTTTTAAGCCGTCTGGTATGCGTTTCACAGCAAGTGCATGACGATGAAGACAGCAGTTGATACTCTTGATGTCCGGGTTTCTGTTTTTTATACGTGCCACTGCGCCTGAAGATTTTTTCAGTCACAGCTGCAGCCCTATCAGTGCAAATACTTGAGCAAAACTGCCATTGAATCTCATGTTTTTCCATAAATAAATCGAGCAGTTTTAATGTTTCTTCTGTTGTTTGAGTAGGCAAAGGTTTGCAAATTAGCACGTCTTCTTCAAAACTAGCTTCGTGAATACAGCGATCAAACACAAGCAACATCGCATAACCTGCGATATCTGTTTGACTCGCTTTTACTTGCCTTATTAATTTCGTTAAGCAATTTGCTGATATTTCCTTGATTCATCGAGAAACGGAGTTGTCAGAAAGGGATACAGAGTTAATGTTTTCAAGATATTTCTCATCAATCGTGCACTCTACCAAATCTTTTGCTCATGGTTTTATCAAATCTTCTGCAATTGTATGAGTTTCACCTGCTTTTGCAATGCGGTAACTAACACGATATGAAGAACTAAGAACACCTTTGTTCTGATGGACAAACGAACGAAATATAGCTTTACTTGCATTTAATTACAATTACTTTCTTTTGAAATACTCGGAAGTTGGATTTTTTAATTGGGAGTGTTTGGTTTCTAGATGCTGTTTTAACTTTGCTGGACGCAAACTACTGTTAGTCAACACTGTTCTACGTTCAACACACAACCCACTAGGTCTATCTTCGTTACCTGTTCATGTAAAACCAAATTCAATAAAACTTTCATCATACTTTTTTGTTTCGGTGCTTCTTGCATTGTGCTGTGTTGAAGTGCTGGCACACGACGATAACGCCGATAAATTCGTATTAGGCCTAGGCGTAGGAAGATTTTTACTCGTATCAGATTTATTATTTATATTCAGCCACTTATCCATTATAAGGGTGACGACTAATTATTAATTTGTCTAAAAACGTATTCTTATATCTTTGGCACTTCAACAGTATTTTCACGGACACAAAATAGCTTCTTAATGAAAACTCGTTCAAGTCCTTCAGTTTTATCATCGTACAATGACGTGCTGACCTAAGATCAGTGTTGCCCCAATGAAATTAGAAATAAAGATTTGTGGAAAAAAACCTAGGCTGCTAGAATAATATATTTTCTAAAGGAAAAAAGTAACATACTATTTTTACAACTTTTTAAAAGAAATTTTTAAGCCAAATAACAAAATATTAAGCCAGATCTGACGTGAGTCTAAATCTGGAACAAAATGAAACATGACGTCATATAACTCATTGGTACCAAGTTTGACTAATTAAACTACAACGAATCTAAGCTAACCTAACAATTACCAATTATAATTTTCATAAATATAATTATACTTCATACAAACATACTTTGAAATTGAAACAATTGATACTGCATCCAACTGCATCACAATGTTTCACATTTGGACAATTTCAGCTATGATGTCATGTTTCATTTCGTTCGAGATTCAGCAACTAATCCAGATCTGGGTTTTAAAATACAGTTGGCATTACTACCCAGGGTTGACCAATGTTTCATCCGAAAATTACTAGGCTATCTTTTATCTCCAATGACGCATGCGATCTTGACATGATGCCATATCTACTAGCAACTAGTGGTTCCACTGTCGAAGTTAATTGAGATTATATTAACACTTTCACAGCAAGAATTTCCCCTGAGCTAAACAAAATCGTCTGACGTTACGCAGAATAAAATATTAAAAGGCCCTATACACGATAAACGTGTTATATTAAAGATCTATTTTAGTTTTTTATTCAGCGTATTCTGATAAAGTTTTATAGTTTTAGGAAAAAAATATTAACATTCTAAAATTGAAAAACCATGTATATTATACTGTATCCTTGTCATCAACTAATTGCATATTAATGTAATCTTGTAGCACAGGCCTTTTCTTTCTGCAAACATGCTCGCTCTTTCAGCCGCGGGGGCATTATAATGTTACGATAAATCCCACTATTCGTTGGTAAAAAAGTAGCCCAAAAGTTGGCGGTGGGTGGTGATGACTCTGGTCTTACACTGTTAAAATAGGGACAGCTAGTGCAGATATCCCTCGTGTGGCTTTGCGCGAAATTCAAAACAAACCAAAACCTTTCTTTCTGAGTTATTTTAAATTAGACGAAATTAGTTTATTTTACCTTTTAAATATTTTTTCAAGCTTAAAATACTTCTAAGCAGTCGCAGTTATTTAGGTCTACGTTTACAAATTATATATTACCTCTCTAATAACAGCACTAAAACTAAGATATAATTATTTAATTTAGTCGTACAAAGTAGTATGGCAATTCTCTTTTACCTCAGTAACATGACACTCCACAGAACGTCGTATATTTGTAATCCATTCGTAATCTAGATTTCTAAAACCAAGTTGAAATTAATATCACATAAATCCACAGCTCTGTATAGCAAATAATATATTACATTATTAAAAATATGCTTGATAACACAGTAAATGTAATTACAATTTGAAAGACAAATCTAATTAATCAAAATTTTAGAAAGAATTGCAATCCTCCATTGCGATAGAAATTATATTGTGAAATTACATGAATTTCACGACTTGTTAAAGCACTGTAATACAAAGTATGTAGTAGAGAACAGTACTATGAATCTATTACCACTTTAGTTACAATCTAAAAATTTCCGAAATTGTGTGTTTTAGAGTTCTTAGTTGTAATCGGAAATTTGCTTATATAGCACTAATGTTCCATCTTTTGATTGTATACAATAAATAGAGACACTCTTTGGGATAGGAGAAAAGAGTCAGGTACAGGTTACATGGAAACTCAGAAGTATGTAAACCAGTATACAAGGTGCATTCAGCAATTTTAGGGATCGGATTCGATGTTCACAGTACAAATTTCTTGAAACTTATCTACTCAATGACTCCAAAATAATAATGGATTGTCCAGTTTGAGGTCTATCGTAAGACTGTATGAATAAGTACTAGGCGATAGACAAATGGTAATGAGACCAACACTAAAAAAAAAAAACCAGAAACTTTTCCATATAAAGGGGGGGGAAAGACCAGGTCCATTTCCTACAACAGTTCTAGCAGGTGATAAGTTGGAATCAATCGTTTCAGGAGTTGGTGATGCAGCATCTAATATTGAGTATTAACAATCCAGCACCCAACACAGCCAGTCACCTAAAAGTACAGATGGTTGAGTTGTGCCAATGTTTTGGCAAGATGGAAATTAAGCATTCAACTGGGCTGAATTTAAAGCTAATAATAGGAGCACCTCGCATAAGTTGGTATCCTTGCCAATAATATGTGGCATCTGAATGGGAAAACATATCCTATAATTGTGACTGTGGATCATTAGAACTCTTTAATTGATAAGTTCATAGTTCTATTGCATCCAACTGCACAATATACAAAGAAGAGCTGGCAAACTGAATAGTTGTTTCTCATACTCAGATCCTGGGAACTGAATAGATCCAACATTTGGAATTTATACTGGCTGGGTTTAAAACATGATGTTCGGCACTGCATTGCATATACAGTGCACCAAAAAAATGTTCATGACAGGGTGCGTTCCAGCAATAAATTATTTATTCCCAACTCTCAGAGACCAAATTAACTAATCAATATATGCACTACAAAAATTTGTGTAGTGGCTGTAAATTACAGTAGTTTGTTTTTTAATTTTGTGTAAAGCTACTCAAGAGCTATCTGCGCTAGCCGTCCATAATTTAGACTAGAGGGAAGGCAGCTAGTCATCACCACCCACTGCCAACTCTTGGGCTACTATTTTACCAAGGAATAGTGAGATTGACCGTCATATTATAACGCTCCCTCGGCTGAAAGGGCGAGAATGTTTGGTGCGACGGGGATACGAACCCGCGACCCTCAGATTACTACTCGCACGCCTTAACCCACCTGATCATGCCGGGCCGATTACATTAGTAGACGCACAAGTTTATGCATTAACAACCAGGAACAACTACTGTACAGCAGAAAGGGGATAAAGTATATGAGTATGGGTATGGTTGTGGTACATGCTGGCAGCATGAAAGCAATTTTGTTCTTGAACTGGTCTCTTACCTAATACTTTGACAGGGTGGTCCTGCGAATAGAAGATCCAGTAGGGCTTAATTTTGGCGAACCTTCTCCACACAGTTATGTACGACTCCTCCTTTGGTAGTAAAAGTAGTGTTTTCTTCGAAATAGAGCGAATTGAGCAACTTTTCAGTGTAACAAGTTTTGTTTCACCAAGGTTGTTCATGTTTACCTTCTGATAAAGCCATGCAATATAAGTGAAATAACCTGTGCTGAGACAGAGACACAATAATTTGTGGTTGTTTGTTAGATGGAAAAGTGAATGTATTTTGTTAGTGCCAGCAAGTGAGCGAATTTACATGTACAGTGTAAACAATATAAATAACATTACTGGCACATAGAATTTTTAGAAATAATAGTCTAGTTCTGATAAATTTCGCTAGATAATGTCTGTTTTATGAGGCCTGTGAAACCGTTTATTTGCATTTTCGCAGATCGCAGCACATTACAAAACTACAGTCACTTAGTTATAGAAGGTTTGTTTTTGTTTTGTTTTTGAATTTTGAGCAAAGCTACTATCTGCGCTAGCCGTACCTAATTTAGCAGTGTAAGACTAGAGGAAAGGCAGCTAGTCATCACCACCCACCGCCAACTCTTTTATCAACAAATAGTGAGATTGACCGAACATTATAACGCCCCCACGGCTGAAAGGGCGAGCATGTTTAGTGCCACCTGGACTCGAACCCGCGACCCTCGGATTACGAGTCGAACGCCTTAACACACTTGGCCATGCCAGGCCTAGTTATAGAAGGTAGCCAATGTACGTTACTGTGGTAATTGCACACTTCTGAGGTAATCTATCAAAATCTACTCGTGTATATGATTATATGTTAAAGTTACAGTCTTGTACGGATGTAAACATGCATTTGTGATTATATGTATGCCAGGTATGGCAAAGTCATTTATAAGTGTTGTTTAACACAAAATGAATCAGTAACTGAAAATATAACAGAGTAAATTGGAGTTTATGTACTAGAACAGGATTTTGATGTTGGATAGTTATGAAGTCAACTGTGGGCATTGGTCTATAAGGTGTTATTGGAAGAAACACTGAGTTATTATTTTCATTCATGTTTTAGCTTGGAACATTGAAGAGATTTTAACAAGGCCACGGGGATATAAAATATCAGGGTCCACGATTTAAGAAAGCCTCAAATCCCAATTAAATGGGTACTTTTTAGTTTGCTTCACTCGTCATTGAAACTCCTTCAACACGGGTTCGGTCAACTTGACCGAGCATGTGACCTGTTTGTACCAGTTTAAAGTCTTTATAGTTTTGGTACTACTAACTTTTAATATAATACGTATATTTTTACAAAATTTGGTAAGCTTTCAGTTAACATTATAAGTCTTTCACATACTAAAAAGCATATTTTCAGTAAAGTATTTCAATAAACTAAAGAAAGGTTTATCTGTGGATATATGGTGTATTGTTTTGTACAAATTATCTGCAAAATGAATTTTGTATTAAAATTTAAGTGATACAAGAAGCAAAGGCAGGTGTTAAAAAAGTTGATGATAACTCTAGTTTTCTAAGAAACTACTCAGAAGATAAAGACAGTATAATGAAATATCTGATGATGAAACTCCTTGTGACCCAGAGTAGCACTTCAGAGTTATATTCTTCAAGATGCTAGTTGATAATATATCGATTCAACTTCAAGTGCGACTTAGTAATATTTCAAAAGTAATGGATCACTTCAAATCTTTCAGTACTTAATAGAACAAAACAGCTCCGATAAAAAATTAGAGCAAGCAACAAAGATTTTTCAATTTTCATTCAGAGGCATTGGTCCTGAAATCATGTACTTGCTAAAATTATTTAAAAAGCATTCTGAAAGAAAAAAAGAACTGTACTGAAATGCAAACCATAGAGTTATTAAGGTTTTTGGTTAATTGCGAATATGATGCAGTTTTTTCTTACGTTGTTGTAATTCTCCAAGATACCTAACTTAACCAAGTACAGTGGCTAACGATGAACACTCTTTTAGTAAACTGAAATCAATGAAATCATATTCACAATTAGCTATGAGTCAAGACTGTCTCAGTTCCTTGGCTGTCTTGTCAGATGAGAGAGAGGAGGCAAGACGATGTAGTTTCGAAAACCTCAGAAGAGTGGCCCAGTGCACACTGTAGAAAATGGCCCACAATTAATTTTCGTACCCGCCTCTCAGTCCTTTAGGACCGGACACGGATATTAATTTCTGGAAACAAATATAAGTAACACAGAGTTTACAGTTCAATCACAGGAAAACCGAAGGTTAAGCCTTTGTTTACATATCATAATCATATGCTTAATTAATTTAAATTTTTAATGCACTATAAAATATAAGTAGAAAATAAACCATTCAAAAATATATGAGAATACTAAGATAAAAGCACACCACAAGCAAAAATAAAGCGAAATAGCAGGCATGAAAGGGAAAGAAACGTATAATGCAGAGAAAAATATGAGGGGGTAGTCTTCAAGAAACGTCTATGCAGTTCAGCAGGTGTTGTTCCTTTCAGAAAGCTTCCAAGTAATCTGGAGCTCAGAAGTTAAAAAAAAAATTAAGAACAGACTCAAATTTTGTTCTAGTAGTGCCTTCTTTCCTGGCATTTTATAGTTTTATCAGTCTATCAAACTTAACTAAGCCGAGGTAAATTGGACCCACATTCAATACCTGTGTATCACTGGTTCAGCAAACATGTAATACCTTGGACTGTCTTAACACTGGAAAACATTTATTCTTACTAAGAAGCCCCTCCCGTGTTTCTACTTTGGGGCTAATTTGCCAAATATTTCTATTCTCTCAAAGCTATTCTACAAGAATCAATCAATACATCAACAATTTTTCAAGTTGTAGTTTTATTATTTGAGCACAAATAATTAGCAGCAAACCAACTCTCAGTTATGACGATTTCTGTAACATAAGGTATGCATAAAGAGTTACTATTGGAAGTAACTTTTCTATTAAAGTTAACAAATTTACGTGTATCATATTAGCATATAAAACAGGAATTATTCATGATTTAACCTGTGTACAGCACTGTGCAAAAGTGCAAGAACAAGAGAATATTTTTTCATTCTTCTTATTTTATGGGGCGAATTCTTCCATGCCATTACAGAATGCAAGTTTCAACTCTTATGATTATGCTTCAATGATCCTTGTTGAGATTTGTTTTTGTTTTTGGATTTTGCACAAAGCTACCTGAGGCCTATCTGCGCTAGCCGTCCCTAAATTAGCAGTGTAAGACTAAAGGGAAGGCAGCTAGTCATCACCACCCACCGCCAACTCTTTTACCAACGAATAGTAGGATTGAACGGAACTTTATAACGCCCCCACGGCTGAAAGGGCGAGCATGTTTGGCGCGGCGGGAATGCGAACCTGCGAACCTCAAATTACGAGTCGCACGTCTTAACCCATCCAGCCATGCCGGGCCGTTGAGAATTGAATAAGTCAGGCTTAAAAAAATTTATCATTCTTTTAGAATTCCTATATATTTCTACCAATAGTATGTCATAAAAGTTTTGCTTGAATGAATATATGTTTTAACTATATAGAAAGAAGCTAGGATACGGTAACAAGATGTCCTACAATAAGTCAATTTAATAGCACTCCACCGATAAACCTTGATAAAAAACAATTTTTTTAACATTATACATTAAGTTTTTATTGTTACGCCATGGCAGGAAAATGAAGAGAATTGTTAGTAGAGCAGTTTGCGCAGAAGTTTTACAATATGCAATTTTATTCATTTTCCTGTTATTCTTCAAAAAATGAAAAATATTAAGATTACTCATGAAATGGGCATTCCTAAACTTCCACATACAGTAATCTTTTCTGAGCCCAAACATTATAATACAATACAAATACATGATAAAGATTTGTCTGAAAATTTTGATAAACAAATAAATGCAAACAATAAAAATACTTCCTTAATTTATACAGAAAAAATTAAACTTATTATGTGAGAAAAAGAAATTATACTATGTGATTTTTATTTTAATAAGTTTAGTCGGAATTCATTGACATAATAATGATCAAATAAAATAAAAACACGTACTATAGAAATACAAGAAATGTGCTGCTTTATCTGTACTTAAAGTTCAGTTTCACCATAAATAATCTTGCTGTATTGGTATTCAATCCATTTTGCATAAAGTTCTACCACTTGGAACACTGGATATTTAATAATTACACTTTTAGTGCATCTGCAGTCCCAATGTATGGAGTGCACTTTTGCACCAATGGCTCTTGAAATATGGATCCTTTTATTCACAGTCTGGATGCACTAACTATTAGGCCATATCCAGTTCACAACCATTCCATAAAATTTGAGAATTCAAGTAATTTATGTGTTTGTGTTCTGTTGACTGCATTAGTCACTCTTAATATATAACATTTCTACATATTAATTATGCAAAGTTTTGTATTTCATGAAACCACGGTTTCTTTACTCATATCTATCAAGACATGTATTTCAACAGAATTTTGAATACCAATCTTTAATAACATAACTGTTGTAGTTTGTTTACATGCTATGCAAATTTAAACTTCACACTGGTATTTATTTTTATTTGCTTTTGTCAACTAAATAAAATCTGCCCTGCTAATGAAATCTGGAATAAGTTAAGATACAAATTTCTGTTTTGATGTACTCAAATCAACATATTTTGGGCAAGTTGAAATCACTTTATTTCTTGACACTTCATATAAAAACAAAAATAATTCCTGACACATACTTTTATCAAAGCACGTGAAACATCTATTACACCCACTGGTGAATGTGAATAACCAAAATATTGGATAATTAAGTGTTTCGATTTACCTGCTTAATCTATGTATAAAGATCACACTTTTATTATTAAAAATTCTACTGTATTGGAATACAATAGGTTTTAGATAAATTTCCTTACTTAGAATATTCTTGTCTGATCAAACAGTGGGATTTAACCATTACACTTGAATCACACAATAAAAAATGTACTGGACAATTTGATGTTTCATCTCTTTTGCCGATTGTAAATGGAGCTGGATTCACAAGATGCAAAATTAACATTACCTGGTATTTCAAAGTTGCAATTATTCATTGAATTAATAAAAAAGTTTGGTTAGTTATTAGAATTTACTCAAAAAATGTTTTCTTTTTTTTTAAAATAAAGTGAAAACTGGGTAGAGCAGAAACCATTCTACTATTTATCACAAGTGAAATGAGTAAATCAAAATAAAATTTACAAAAACAAAACATCATAAAACATATCTTCAAATTTATTTAACATCATTTTATGAAGTTTAAAAACTTTGTATTTCAGTAACTTTATTTACACCAAAGACTTGTAGAAGAGTTATGTTGAACTTGTAACAAGCCATAAAAGCATATTAAAAATTTACATTTAACATTTAAAATAAAATTACCTACTGGTAAAATACTATGGTTCAAATATTCAAAGAAGACGAAACAAATTTTTTTAAATGGCTAAACAGAGAATGGATAGTGATAATCAGAAATGTTCATTATAAAGTGTTTTATTCATGTATGTTTTAAACCATTTCAGTATCACATAAAGACATGGACCCTGCCACTTGAATTGCCTCCAGCTAAGACAGGTTCTGTCGGGTGAAAAGCATTGATGGAGCACACAGACCCAAGGCTTTCTCCCATAAACGTGTAAGCACAGTCTCCATTCACATCAAGAACTTCAATCTGGTGAGGATGGTTCATAGAACCAACAATAAATCCTTCCTCATTGTTAGGTAACCAAATGGCTCGAAATGGTGTCAACCAACGCCCTGTTTGGTTGTTGTGTCTACAAGGAGAGATAAAGCTTCATTTATTTAATAAATTGATTGTCTTTATAACAAAACTGCATGTGGTGTCTGTGGAAACCATAAACTGGATTAAATTATTTATATAGTGAAATACTTAAAAACAATTTTATCTATAAAATTATCCAACATAAATGTTTCATTATTTGTTTTCAAACTTTGAATATTTCATACCAATATTTGTATCTCACTGAAGTCATGGTTAAAGCTGAGACAATTCAATTACCTTTTCATTTATTTAATATAAACTCTTTATTAATATGAGCATGTTCCAAAACAATGTTTCCTCTCTGGAGGAAAGTAAAGATATCAAATTAATGAACAAGTTTATAATACACCCCCCCCAAAAAAAAAATCTTTTTTTTATATTTATCAACTTTTACCTGTATGTCTTTTTCACTTTTATGTCTTCATTTAGCTCAGTAGAATCAAACAACCTGCATGAAAAATATTGAATACAAAAATATACATAAACATATGTCTTTAAACTTAATATTTAAAATATTGAAGTAACACATTTTCTCACTTCTTTTGTGAAACATTAAGTATTTAATACAAACTTGTATCTATCCTCTTAGTGTCACAATCTTCAGCTTGAGTTACACCAATAAATATATGCAAAACAACAATGTCTGTGTGTTTTACATTTCACAAAAAGCTACACAAGGGCTATTTGCACTAGCCATTCATAATTTAGCAGTGAAAGACAAGAGGGAAAGCAGCTAGTCATCACCACCCATTGCCAACTTTTGAGTTTTTTCTTTTACCAACAAATAGTGGAACTGATTGTCACATTATAATTCCCCCATGGCTAAAAGGTGAGCTTGTTTGGTGGGATGGGAATTCCAAACTGCAACGCACAAACTGCGAGTCAAGTACTCTGACCATTTGGCCATATTGTTACAAACTGAGGAACTGGCTATGCCAATTTTGATTAAATATGGTACAGAAACTCGTGGATTTCCAAAGTCTTTATCTAAACAGACAAGCAATCAGACAAACAGCTCAAATTCACAACCTTTACATTGTAAAGAAGGGCTCAATTGACTGGTAATTCAGAAGAAAAATACAAAGATGAAGCAGATGTCATACTAAATCAAAGTTTTATACTCTGCATTGCACAGGTATCTTCCTGTAGAATGACTGCTTTTGTCCCATGGTTCACAATAGAGCTGAATAATTAATGGAATTTTACAGTAAATTAAACATTGAGTTAATTAATTGATTATGTTTGACTAATCAGTTATTTACAAGATAGAGTCAACAGAATCCCCATGGTTGCTGCAATAAATATTGTCACGTTTACTATCTACCTGTACACATAATCAAGCATGTCTAGTAACTTTTAAGCATTTTTCATCCAGAAATATATTCACTTATTTTCAAATAGTTATATAATAGTCTTAAATTAGTGTATTAAGCTATACAGTAACAATGAAAATGTAAATATATTTTTTGTAAATGCTGAGTTTAGTTCTAAATGTCTTCAAGACTGTTGTAATAAGCTGTTGACAATTATGTATCTTTACAATCTCAAGATGTAATACATTTTGGATTTTCCAAGAAAAATTGAAATATTTTAAGACTGAAAAACTGATTAATGACCTACTATGGAAGCTAATCGTTTGAGGTTCAATTTGCAGTATGTCTCAAAAAAAGTCAAAAGACACTAAGATACGAGTGAAAATATGTTAAGTATTCTTGAAACTTCACTGATTCAGATTATTACTTAATTAAATATTATCTTATCTGTTGATAAAATATTAACTCATGAATTGGCCAATTTGTGCTGTCAGCCAGTTGCCTTCCTTCAGGTCTCTGTTAACATTAAAAATTTACAGACAGTAGCAAATAGTCATAGTAAATTCACCAAAAACTGAAAACAACAATAACAGAAAAAAAAAGAAACAAATCTTTCCACTGTTGAAAAGGCTTGTATGTTTTTTGGCAATGGAAATTGAAAACAAGCCTTTTACATCACAAAGTCATGCCCATCCCAAAGCTGGAAAAATTGAATTAATAATAATAATAAAATAATCACAATAAGAATATTTTGATAACTTGGAAAAAACAAAAACAGTAATTATCAGAAAACACTAATTAGTTCATTACTTTTGTGACACCAGTCAAGTTAATAAGTTTGATTAATCAATTATTTTATGTGCCACTAACTGATTAATCCAGTTAATTGCTGAGCTCTACCATTCATAACATTACTATTAAACCCAGCATTGCTAAATGCCTTCCTTGTTCACTAATAATTTCAACCATACCATTTTGAAGCATGACGTTCATATGAACCAAAAAAAGGAAACCACTATTCCTTAAGGTTAGGTTTAAGCTCTATGAATAGTTCTCATGTTTTTATCAACACTCAAAAGGTGTAACATGTATAAGAAAAAAAAAATCATCACAATTTGCTAAGATACAATACTAAAAAGGGCAGGATATGTTTCAGTAAAGTTTATAAGTTTTCTTTTAAATTTATTAGAACTGGGCCAGACAATGGCACAAATGCTTTTCATTGTTTTGTGTTTTGCATAAAATGTGATAACATTTACATTTGTAATGTACCTATGTATTAGTGTCATCTTAGTGTTTTCAAAACTTCACCTGATGCAAATTACTTATTAGCTAAGTCCATTTTTGTAAGAGTCCAATGCATTAAAAACAACAAATAATGAAAAAAGCCTTTAATTTTTATTTCTTAAATATTTATGCCCTTCTCAAATCAATGAAAATTGTCACATAAAGCTTTTGATGAATAAATACCATGTGATAAAAATGAGAAACAGTGAAAACAGATTGGAGTTTGGTAAAAAATAAACTCAACTGAGTTATTTTTATAAGTGGTAAATATAATGATATAATTCTGTACTAATAAAAACAATATAAGAAAAGCATATCACTAAGCAAATCTTTTACATGTATGATTTACGAACAAAAAAAGTCTACCAGTTAAATTAATATGAACAAGACTGGTCTACTGAACTGACCTGTATTGGAGAACAAATGTTGACTAATTCCAAATTTACTGTGTATATGATTATGAAATGAGGCAAGCTTTATGTGAGATTTACGAGTCTGTTATAAAAAAAAAATCAAACGTGTTACAAAGATATTTGTACTCAAAACACATCTGTGAATTTGATAACATCAGTCAGAGTTCAAGATGACCTTTATGTGAAGAATAAAAACACTTTTGTTCATCATACAGTACAGATATTACAGTTTAATAACCTCCAGAAACTCTGAAACACACACACACACACACACACACACACAATTTCATGCAGTATTCCTTTATAATGTTTCTGGTATTTGCTCTTTTGTCACTAAATTAGTGTTGTAGGGTTAAATAAATAGTTGGTAATTCTGACATCAAATACATAATACCATGTTGAATTGAACTCTGTAAAAAGTCACAGCATACACACTTTGGGTTTACATGTGCATGTAGGGTTAAATGTTGTTGTGGCACACTTATTTCTAAGACTAAAAATCAATACACAATTGAGTTTCTATATCTACTTATTAGTAGAAAGACTATACTTAGCAAATTAGCTACTTTGTGAATGGGTATATAAATTTTTAATTATTAAAATTCTTGCAACAGATAAAACTATATTTTTCTTACAATTAAAATTAGTGATATCTCAGTCCTCAAATAAACAAGTGTATATTTGAAACAGTTCAATAAGCTAGGGATTCTTACACATACATACACAAAAAACAAATAAAATGCAATATATATCAAATAACATCAACTTATTACAAATATACAGGAGATTACTCATTACACATGTATAATAACAGGTAAAACATTTCAGCAATCAAACCTTTCTTCTTATTCCAGTGAGGAAACAAAAATTTAATCACATGCAAATTAGTTTATTATTGTTTTATTCCTTTGTTTTGGGGGTTTAGTCACCGATTTGTTCTACTTTTGTATTAGAAACTGTACTGATGAGCATGGAACCTGTTGCAAGATTCAAGTAATCTGAGTACTTGAAACAGAATTATATGCAGTGCACTACAAACATGAAACAAAATAACAAATTGTATCACTTATTTCTGTAAAGTATTAAAAATAAGAATTACCTCCTCATAAAATAAAATTGCAATATGAAAATTAGAGTAAGGAGAAATTTATGGATCACACAAAGAGAAGTTACCAAAGAAATAAGTAGTTGAGGAATAATTTAAACTAGCCTGATCACACAACTATGAAATCAATACAACAACCTAGTCATATTACTAAGTATGTTTACTATTTCTGCAACTCTTCTTCAGATCAATATCAACTGAAGCCAAGCATACCCAAAGTTGACAGATTTCTACAAATCTTTAAGTGAAGAATACCCTACGTTGAGAAAGTTCTATTTCCACATTGATGTATAATGTCAGTAAAGTAAGTTTTATATATAATATATATATATATATATATATATATATAATGTGCCTCATTTAGAAGTCTTTAATATAAAAAAGCTTAAAGTTAACTAGAAAATTAAGGATTGAGAATTAGGAAAAATTTGAAATTTGGAAACTTTAAAATACATAAATGACATGAATTTATCCAAACACTAATATCTCTCATTTCAAATCTCCAATATGATTTATAAAGAACAGTAACTGATAAATAAACTCAAACCTCAATTTATTATCAAAAGAAGTTGTAAGAATGTAATTTCCAGTCACAGGAGAAAAGAAAGCTGAACTCAGAGACTTTTCATGGGCTAAGTCAGCAACAGACTGTGGTTTCCTCTGCATACTCCTGAGGTCCCACAATGAAGCTTTACTAAAAGGAAATTACAAAAAAAAGTTAAATAAACATTTTATTTGTTTAATAAAGCACAGGTAATTTTTATGTTTTTTTTACTATCATTTAAATCTACTTAGATTCCATATATAAATTGATTAATGAATGATTATTTTAAATGGATAACAGTGGAAATTTTGCATAGTATTTTGCAAAACTAAAGTTTATGAAAAGTAGTGAAGATCACTTACAAATGTTATGCTAATATTTCAAAGTAAAGCAGTATAGCACATATAAGCATCTTTAAGAACCTGAAACAATAGTCCTTTCAATATTACATTGGTGCATTGACAACTAACTTTTAATCATGAGCCTTACATTCTAGCCATTCTAAATTTGACACAAAATATTAATGTTCACCAAATTAGTGTTTCTTCACACATTCTTATACACTAGGTAGATAAACTAATATGCTTTCATACATTAAGATGTAGCTGAATTTCTTTATGCAACAAATGCATACAAAATTAGAACTTGCTAAGATAGAAATATTTTTTGCTTGAATATTGTTAGAAATGGCTTTGGGCATGCTTGGAATTTTAAGGAATTTTTTAAAGATAAGTTCAGAGCTAATAAATTATAAAGAGTGAAATTCTTAATTAGGTTTTTTATTGTGACAATCAAGTAATTGAAATAAGGCATAACATACTTAGTTTCTTTAAAGATTCAGCCTCATAGAAAACAAAATTATTTTCAAAATGTACAAATAGACAAAATCATAAAGAATTACAAACATATGCAGTATAAACACTAAAACAATGAGAATATAAAAGTGGAAAATATTACAATTGTCAGATTGATTGTTCATTACTTTTTTCAGCTTTTTTGTTCTTTATAAGTACAATTGTACAATCACTTTGATCACTTGTTTAATAACAAATGATAAAAGTTATCCTCTTCTAAAAATTGGAAAAGCTGTCTGAATTATAACTTGCACAAAGTTACTTTTACTGGTGTTTCTCAAAACATATACAATTAACATTTTGGTAGTTGTTTTACTTCATACTTTTAACTTAAACTGTCTTGCTTATGTTCTTCAATTAAACTATTTTTCACACACACATGCAAAACTGATTAAAGATTAGAAACATAGTTTTTTTTAATTAAACAACACAGCACTATTAAACTGTATTAGTATGTTTGAGTGAAACTAGTTAAAATCAGGACACCCAGAACCTAGTCTGACTAAATTCAGTTAAATAAATGTCTTTAAAACCAAGATAACACTCTAACTAAACTAGGATAATTACTAAATTTTTCTCTCTTTAAAATAAGTTGATGACTAACCCATCATTGGAGGCTGTAACAAAATAGTCCCGTTTTAATGGGTGAACACTGACAGTTTTCATTCTCCGAGAAGATAGCTGGAACAAGTTGTCCGGCTCTTTCCTGAAAGAAATTCAGATTCATATCTGAAATTAAAACTGAAATCAGATTAAGGATTCATTTAACCAAGTATAGATTTTAAAAAAATTTACAACAGATGTGCCTGCTAGTTCATTTAAACAAGTTTCCAAAAATATCACCTCTCATCATACAGACCCATGAGCCACTGAATGTTTCTAACTGTAATGAAGTGTGATCCACAGAGGGTTTTAAAATATCTCTTTTCAAAATTAAAATAGTGTATTCTAGATCTTATATTTCAAGATGCCAAAAGTTGTGGTTAAAACTGTTACTTGCGAGTGGTATATGCACTAGGAAGAAACAATGTATTAAACATCTATTTCGTAAACTATTTATAGTGTAACAGAACATTAAAAAACATGAACAGTTAAAAACAACGAACCGTTTTTTTAACTAGTACCTCCACACTGATAACACTGCACAACAATTTTTTTGAAAAGTTTTTGCTGATTGTGACAGGTACCTGGTGGGTATGCACAAACATAGTTTTGGTTTTGCATCATCACGTAGGAACTCTGAGAAACAGACAGTTAACTGTTTACTGGCAATAATATATTTAATTGCATTTATGTTTCTAATATGCTATTAAGTTCAACATAATTAAAAGTGTTTTGCTCCTGATTTTCGTTTGTATTCAATGTCTGGTGCATCACATTGCAGTGTCCAACAGTAGTCAACAAGCATTGACAAATTCTAGTTGCCCTGATATCATTTTTCCATTGTAGCAAAACTGAAGATTTCGATGAAATGGTATGTTATGGGCAAATTTGGATGTGATTTTCGTGATCAGCAGCCAAAAATCCATTAGGAACACCCAACAGTGTTCAAGAAGCAAAAACTTTGTTGTGCAGTGTAATTTATGCTTGTATTCCTGTATGGAAAGGGTATCTAAATTATCTGTAATGTATAAAAGATTGAAAATAGGTGTATAGGATCTTTTCTTTCAAAATATAATGATCAATTTAAAATCCATCACAGGTCTTTAAATGAGTTTTTTCATAAGTATGACTATAGATAACTTTTGATCCTCTTTCTAACCCTTATCCTCTCTCTAACTCAAAGAACATTTTATTCCATGGGTCATTTCAAGGTCCTTATTTCTGATTCAGCTATGTAAATAATGTTCTTGATGGTGGTAGAAAATATTGGTTATTCAGACTGCAAACTGCAGAATGAGAGTGACAGTCAAAAACCAACAACAAAAAAACCAAAAACTGGCCTATAAAAGATTTCAAACTTCAAAATCCTGAACTTCTTGGACTCTTCCCTCTTAGGTGAAACTCCAATATATCCATTCCTTCTGTTGTTGTTGTTGTTTTTGGAATTTCGCACAAAGCTACTCGAGGGCTATCTGTGCTAGCCGTCCCTAATTTAGCAGTGTAAGACTAGAGGGAAGGCAGCTAGTCATCACCACCCACCGCCAACTCTTGGGCTACTCTTTTACCAATGAATAGTGAGATTGACCGTCACATTATAACGCCCCCACGGCTGAGAGGGCGAGCATGTTTGGCATGACTCGGGCGCGATCTTTCCTTCTGACTCTCCACCCCCTTCAAAATTCCTGGAACTGCTTATATATATTGCAAATACCTTCTTTTATAACTTTGGTCAAAATATGCAAGCTATAACACAAACTTAATAATTACAAATAAACTAGTGTCTTAAACTTCTTAATTGGAAACCTAATTTTGAAAGCACAAATAAATGAAAATAGCCAGAACAAGGAAACCCTTTGCCATACCATATCTTTTTCATTTTTCTTTTAGATAATTTTAGCCAAAATATATAGGCTATAATATAAAACCAGTATATTTTAAACACATTGTAAAAAATACAGTTTACTGAATCAATATTACACTATTACATATATACTGCTTCAATGACTGCATCTTTTACTTCCAAATTTGAACTGTATACTTTTAAAATGACAAACAGCAAACATGTTCTCACTATTTTCAATTTTTCATTATTATATATATTTACTGTTGACCCATTGGACCACTTCTTTGCAAAGTAAAGTACTTAACCTGAAAGCATTGATTTTATAATGAACTCTTACACTTTATGTTATGCAAGTTATGCTGTTGCTCAAAAGCATTTATTAAAACATTTTCTCAAACTAAAAATGTCTTTCCAGTAATACTTAGCTCTTCTCACACTACAGCTACTACTCCAGTCTTTTATTTCCCACTTAATTGCTTTGACATTCTCCACCTGTGTTAATGTGCTCTCTATCCTGGTACCATATACAAGCACCTCTTTCACACAGTATTGACAATTTTTCAGACTGACCTAATTTGCAGTCTCTAACACCAGTTCTCATGTATCCAATTACCAGTGTAGATCATCCACAAAAAAAGGGTAATAGGAGCATCCAATGGATTTTGAGCAAGGATTCATTGGTCACAGAGAGTCTATTGAAGATATCTCAAATTAGCATGACCCTTGGGGATAAGTGCTGCCATAGACCACCACCTCCATAAAAGATAGGACTTCACAAGTAACAACTGAGAGAAAAGTAAAGGGTGTTGAAACTTCCAGCTCTATTGAATGATGTTGAAGATGAGAAGTTTGGGCCCAACTAAGATGAATGTAAACAAAAAACAAAAACACCCAAATGGGTAAGATATTGGATGGGAACATGGAAGGACTTTCCACATTGATTAACCAACCAACACTAACTACCTCAACATAAAGCAAGATGAGCATGCTGGAAGGATTCCAATTTGGAATGAGCCAACAATAGCCAGTCATCCATGTACTGATGTAAGCATAACCCTGGAGCATGCATGTGTCCAACAAAAGCCTTGACCACTTGTCAAAAGACATACAGTGCTTAAGCAAGTCCAAACTGGAAAGCAAGAAATTGATAAACCACCCCAAGATGGACAAATTGAAGACAGCATCTTGACAGATGATATATAATATGTTGATAAGTATTTAAGACATTTACCTTGTTCCTATATAAACATGGATAAAAAACCTACATGAAGGTGAGAAATGCTCCATGATAAAGAGAGATAGCAACAAGAAGCAACTGAGATGGGTCAAATTTATCACAGGCCATCAGTCCGTGTTATTTTTGGGAGGTACCACAAACAGCCTGAAATGAGATCTCAAAGACTGATACATGACAGGCTTGATGACATTCTGAGAAAGATCCCATACAGTCTCAGAGAGATGCTAATGTGTGGAAGGATCCCAAGGCAATGAAAAGAAACTGGATATCCAAGATAATGGGGGGAGAGTAGAGGAAGTTGATAAGTTCCTTGGATAATATCTGAATAACCCAGAGATCCTTGATGAACTCTTGCCATAGAGGAACAGATTCAGATGAGCCCAAACTAGACCAGAATTCATGGGTTAGTCACCAATAATGTTGGAAATGTGACACTGTGTCAAATAAAATTGAGGTAAAAATCTCCTGGAAAAAGGTACAGGCAAAGAATGGGAAATGAAAATATGGAAAATAAGGTTCAGAATGAGAAAAACGACCAACTAATGAGAAAAGAAGTGACTGTTGTCTCCACTGATTCTACTCTGAATTCCAAAGTCACAAGAAGATTTCCAAATACCAACCTTAGGAGAAAAGGTTGGTTGGTTGATTTGGTGTTTTATGGCACAAAACAGCTAGGCTATCTGCACCAAACATCCGGTTAAAAGTTAAAACTAAATTTCATAAAATTAATAAAAGAAAATAAAAGTAAAACAAAACAAAGTTTAAAAAAACAATATAAATAGCATAAAACCAATGTTTACATCTAGTCTACAGCAGTTAAGAGAAAACTACAGTAATACAAGTTGTAAAGGACTTTCTGTAGTATAACTAATTATTATAACTCACAAGGAAGACTGACAGGTAAGTACAAAAACCACCATCAGTCACCTGAAGTTCGCCTTTCCAGTCCTGGTTCTGAGTTATTTGACGTTATGGCCATTTTCAAAAAGTAACGTAAAAAAAGTTTTAAAAGACTTACAGCAAAATTTTAATAATAACTCACCAGGATGACTAACGGGTAGTTCAAACAGCAGCGTTAGTCACCTGAAGATGGCTTTTCCAGTCTTGGTTTCGAGTTATTTGATGTTAAGGTCATTTTCTAATTTCAAATTGAACTAGATGGACTGTGATTCTTAAAAGGGAACATTAAAGAAGGTTTAATGTATAAATTAAAAAAAACTTAAATGGTATTTAACAGATTAATGGCCTTTAAAAAACTAAAAATATTTCCAAGGTGGACAGTGTCACCATCACCAATAACACTGTCTAACGTAATAGACAAACCTTGGAACAGAACATGTTTAAAATAGTGCCGTTGTTGAGAGTCATAACGATGGCAAGAAAATAATATGTGGCTTATTGTGACCTGAGTGTTACACAGACAACATATTGGTGCATCAGTTCCAGATAAAAGAAAATGATGAGTTAAAAAACTGTGACCAATGTATAGTCTAATTAGAACAACTTTCTCTTTCCAATTCCTTACGGAGGCAAGACAGCTAAAGTCCAATATAGGGTTTTATTTGGAAAAGCTTGTTTTCACATTGCTCACTCCAAGTCCACTGCCAGCTGGCACTGAGCCAAGCCTTGAATACAGGACCGTAGTTCATATATGGAAAAGGCACAGCGGTGATAGTGCCAGAGAAGATAGATTTAGATGAGATGTTGATGAGCTTGTTCCCATGACGAATACCAGCGTGGCCCAGTATCCAGAAAAACTGGATAGAAGTAGACGTTAAAGAGAAATGGGCCAGTTGGTGTTAAATGTTGCAGAGAACAGGTTGTGAATTAACGTGAAGCAATTCCAGGACGAGTAGAGAACTAAGCAAGTCAGTATAAATAGTGCAGCAAATAACAGACAGCATTTCCAATCGGGAGTGTCTGCTGTTCTCAGATGACTTAAAGATAGGTCACATTTGGGGACTGTAAAAAACTATGGTGGGATGGGCTGACCAGTGGATACACAGCAATGTTATTCAAGGACAGACTCAATTCATCCAACTGCACCTGGATTCAAAAGCCAAAAGGAGCAATTGCAGATCCTCTGTTCTGAAAAAGTATGATCCACCGAAGGAAAACTCAACCACAGGTGGGATGCTCTGGTAAGGAACAAAGTTTCGAAGCATATAGTAAAGACAGTTGCAAATGGCAAAGGTGCAAAGAAGGTTCATGAGACTCCGTGTATAAACTCTGAACTGGGGAAGTGCAGAAAGCCCCAGTGCAGAACCAAAGTCCTTAATGATGAATGGGGTCCAACATCTTTAAGGCAGAGGGTCTGGCAGAGTCATAGACCAATGATTCATTGTTGAGTTTTGATTGAATAAGAGCACGATATATCTTTAGCAACTGGGTGGGTGAAAGGAAGTCGTTTGATTTCAAGGAACCAAACAAGATGAGAACTAACCATCCTCTCTAAGATCTTATAAAGACAGCTCATCAGAGCAACTGGACAGTAGTTTGAAGGAATCTTGGGTTCCTTCCCTGGCTTAAAGAAAGGTAGAACAATAGCCTGGCACCAGGCATCAGGAAAAACATTCTCTGACAATCAGAAGAATAGGAAGATAAGGAGATAGATGGTGTAGCATTTCATAGTGTACATCATCAGGTCCAATCGATGTACTGCCAGACCAATGAAGGGCCAGTTTGAGTTCCACCAGTGTAAAGGAACGATAATAGTCATAGAGACAATCAGCTCGATAGGAAAGAGGTGATCGCTCTGCCTGAGTCTTGATACCTAAGAAGGTGGAGGAAGAACCAGGAATGCTAGATACCTGACAGAATCTTTCACCTAGAGATCGGTGATGCTCCTGGGCATCAATTACTTCCTGGTCATCAGAGAGCAAGATCGAGAGAGGGACAAAATCATATTGCCCACTGACCCTTTGAATCTTGTCCAATATATGACTTTGGAACTGGTGGTAGAAGATATGCTGGTTGTGAACTTAATCCAAGATTCCTTCTGGCTTTGATGTCTTACCCATTGAGCATGTGCACAGGCCTGCTGGAAAGTATCCCAGGCCCGTTTTTTAGCCTTCCGTGCCACGTGGCAGGCAGGATTCAACGACAGATGAGAATACAGTGGAAAACATGTTGAGATTTTAGGAATACATTGAGCAGCTGCTTGTATAATACAATCAGTTACTGCTACCACACAGTCATCTATTGATGGCAGGATCAAGTTCTGCAAGAGCAGTGAAAAAGGGCCAGTTTGCTTGATCCAGCTTCCACCAGGACACGTGGGTCGAATGGCATCGACCACAGCCACTCTCTCTCAGAATCATAGGAAAATTATCACTGCCTTGTGGGTTACTATCAATCTTCCATGAAAAATGGGAGAATAATGAAGGGGAGCAGATTGAGAGATCAATAGCAGTAAAAGACTGACTCAGTGCATGGAAATAAGTAGAAGAACCAGTATTGATAAGAGAAAGGTTGTGATCAGAGAAAATACACGCTACAAAACGACCCCTCCTATCAATTTCAGCACTTCCCCAAAGGGGATGATGTCCATTAAAGTTCCCTGGATTAAAAAGTGAGACAACTGTTCAACAAGAGCATCAAGGTCTGATTTGTCATAGGTTTCTCCACATGATAGATAAAGAGAACAAACAGTGATTGTATGACCAAAGGAAACACAGATGGCTATGGCCTCCAAGGGTGTGTCGAGTGGCAAAGACAGGGTGGGCACATGCTGATCAACCAACAGTGCCACCACTCCATGCACTTTTCCATCACACATCCTGTTATTTCTGGACAAAGAAAATGCTGAAAGGTGACTGTACTATCAGGTTTCAAAAATATTTCCTATCAGGAAAGACATACAGGATTGTAGGAAACAATCAGTGTTTGATGTCATCCAGATTAGAACGTAAACCTCAACAGTTCCATTATATCAAGGTGGCTATTTTTATTTATGTAAGGGTGAATTGGGTGGAGAACCCTTCTGTTTACAACCATGTCTTTTTCCTTTACTGTCTGTATTAAAGGGAGGTCTATCAACCTCCATGGATCTTGCCCTTGGTTGATTGGGCAGGTTTTTGGTGTTGGAAGGGGATTCCAGTGACTGAGGACGTGAACGAATGATCATTTTGCATTTTGAGGCAGAAGAAGAAGATGTATTCGAAGAAATGTCTGTACCTGGAACCAAAGGATGTGGATCTGGGGGTTTATTGGAATGCATGTAGGGGTCAGAGATAGGTGTTAAAGTTGATTCATTAACTTTTTTAACCAAGGATGTCAAAAGACTTTTCATTTGGTTTGAGAAACATTCTTTTGGAGGCACAGAGAGATCCATCTGCACTCCCACTGTAGTAGTGGTATGAAGTGCAGCAGCAGTTCCTAAGATAAGTGGTGAAAAATGAAATTGAGAAAATACTGCCTCCCCAAAACATCATAACGGCAGGTGAATTACGTGTGCAAAGAAAAAGCTAAGATAAACAAGTATGCCAATGTGGATGTAATTAAGGCAAATATGTCTTCCAAAAAAGCCCTTAGGATCTTGGTGGATTGCCTCAGAAAAGAGGTGAACGGTGGACAAAGATAGATGTGAAGATAAGCCAAAAGCAAGAAAACTGGGTATGGGATAAATGAACAGGATAATCAGGATCTACCTTGGAAATGGGTAAAATTGTCTCTAAGTGCTGAGAATCAAGGAACAGAAATTTGGCCTGATGGGAGGCTAAAGCAAACTGATTCAAAACCTGAAGAGGGTAAGGCATGTTTGTACCCTCACACAACTGAGATACAAAATGCTCAGCATGAACTCCAATATCAAGAGAAGGGGAAAAAACAAAATACTGAGAGGAAGGAGTATCAGGAGAAAAGATAAAAACAGAACACACCTGTGAATCCTATACAAAAACCCTGCATGAGGCCTAGTTGATCCCATGGTAGGAACTTGGGAAGATATGGCAAATTCAGATAAAGGAAATATGCTGTGAAATGTTTCATTATCCCAACCAGGCTCGGTTTGTTCAGGAGTAAAATGTATAACATTAGGAGAAGAAAGGCGATTCAAATAACAGTGAATATCTTGAAGAATAAATACCTAAAATTCCATAGTCAAGATCCCCAACCTGAAGTCTGTATACATGTACTGGTAGAACATAAGTTCCAAAGTGCTAACTGGAATTTTGTAATTCATAATTTAAAATAAATAACCAAACACAAATATATTGGTAAAAAGAAATAAAAATTATAGAAAAGTTTATAATTTATTACTACATTCTTTAACTTAGTAAAAAGTTAATTTAACTTCAGTATAAGTAACAAATTGGTAGAAATGAATAAACTCAATAAGAGTAAATCAATACGAAGATTAAAAAAAAATTGGAGTGTGCAAACTAAATATCTGAACACAAGCACTACCAAATCACAAGTGACAGTCAAGTGGAATAGCACAGAGGGAGTCATGTTGTGGTGAATCTATTGGTGGAGGACTGTCACATGATTTGCATGCAATTGAGGGATAGCATGGGAATGACAGGCTTGTGGTACTGAATGAGAATACCTGTGTGTGGAAGAAGTAAGGTACTTTTCCAGAACCAATTATTAAAATTTTATAACAATCATACCAACATTAAGTGATTCAATTTTCCCAACAACTTGATAATGCAAGCTTATATCACAATTAGATTAGCAAATACAAATAAACGAGGCTTATAAGTTACTACAATGTAAAAGTACAGATTTACTCTACTATAAAAAATATTTATGAATGCACAATTAAAAAACCCTAACATTTATGTGAAATATTAAATTTTAAAATTTCCCAAACACAAAGCATGCTGACAAACAACCCATGTATAGTTAAACACCGAGGAAGATAACAGAAATTATGGAGTTTTAAAGCCATTTTTAACTCATCACATAGTAACCAAAATTAATTTAGTTGTGTGAATAATACTATGGCATTATGTCTAATTTATTATTTAGTATTACATAATGGATTAACTGTGTTTATTATAGATTTATCTTCCTTCATCAAATGCAAAATTGAAAATATTTATGACATAGGCTGTGTGTATCATTTGATTTACTGTTCTATCTGGTGTGGACTATAGCTTCATCTATTCAAAACACATCAGCACAGCTTGGGTCAACAAACCAAGAAATACAGTAAGGCTGATCTTAATGGTGATGTGTATGCAATATTATTGAAAGTTTAAGCCCTTTTCAGACTCATTATACATTAACTTAAATGAGTTTAGGTGTATGAATGCTATAGCATCACAGCAAATCAAAGAAAGCAGTAAGCCTTTACATCAAGAATTATAACTTTAATCATACCTATAGTGAAAAGTAAAGTTTGTAATATAATCTAATAGCAGTTAACACTTTCATAACAGGCTCATTATAAAATGTACAAGTTCATATACACATTTACACACATTAAGTATTCATACAGTATGTGTACCTTCACAAAATTTTGCAGAATTTTAGTAAAGATTACAAATTCTTTGTACACAAAAAATCAGATTTTTTTAATGAAATATCTGTACTTAAGATCTGTTTGTGAAAATATCAAATCTATTTGGTTTTAGTCTGAATGTGAAGTGATTTTATGTTAGGATTAAAATTATTCTTCATCTCAAAAAGTCTCAAATATTATTTGTGTAAATCTCTAAAAACATCCAAAATACATTTTAAACAGTTGTTTTCAGTAAGGCTTTATATTTTATGTTATTTTCTGCATCCTATTGTGGTTTGTCAACTGACCAGCCTTGTAACCATCATAAAAAAATTAGGAAATATAAATCCCCTCCCCATACTAGAATGACTATATATAATAACTCAAAAATACAGATGTTTATTCTAAGTAGCTTAAGTCTCATACATTATATAAGCTGTAATCAGATCTTAAAAAAAAGTATAAAACTTCAAGCAGACTAACGACACAACCTACTTCAAAATCTTGGATTGAAAGAATGTAGTAGCCTTTTCACGTATTAAAATGGCTTAGTAAAACCACTACGAGAACATTGAGCAGTTATTTAGTTATTCGCATTATGTATTGTAGTAAGAGTATATAACAGACTGTTTCTGAAAATGGAAAGAGGTGAACAGGGCCAGTGTTTGATTCAGTACATAAGTCATAATCAGCAAAATAAACAGATATGAGGTTCTTATTTTCCATCATAACTTGTGAATGTTGGTAATTTGAGTTCCTAATTTGTAAAAAACTATAGACTTAGTGTTTTGTCATAGCAAGCATCTAATTTTAAACAGTGCTGCATTCAACATACCACATCACTCAGTAAAATCAAACTTAGGTGGGTTCTTTTAATTTGCATTCATAAATAATTTGTTCAAAGTTCAACTTTAACATTTACAAGATCAGTATTTATAATCAAGATTCAAATACTCTTGTATTCTCAACAATTTTCTTATCCTTTGAGGAGTGACTCAAAATCCTTGCAGCAAATTTTTTTCTTTCATTGATAGAACAAACATTTATAAACTAGTTATTAACCAAGATGTTGTAATTTAACTCTTGTTATTCCAAACATAATGATACATTGAAGTGTGTTTAAATGAAGTTCCTAAAACATATATTAATAAATTGCTTCAAAGTGAATGGAAAGAAAAAGCCCAAGAACTGCCATTTCAGTAACTAGAACCCAACAGCTGCTGTCTAGTCAAGTGGAGCTTCCAGGCACTGGTACAAATTACAGTAAAAGCCCATCAATGTTATTTTTTCTTGAAAATAAAAACATTTTCACAAACATCTGAAGCTCTTTCTCTACACCATATTCCACTGTACTATTTTCTGAAATTTTAATATAATGTTCTTCCATATTTACCATTACTTGGCCCAATCCAATTGTTGGGTATAAGCTTACCATTGCTCCTGTTACAGAGTTTTTTCCACTTGGAACCAGACTCCTTATTCTGTCAACATAAGAGTATATGACAAACATATATATTTACTAATCCAGTTGAAAAAGCAAAATTATTTAAATGATTAAAAAAATATGTACGTCTTGAAAATCATCAAAAAGAAGAATAGATTCTTACTTTCCTGTTCGAGTGTCGACAATACTGAGCCTTCCTGCATCTTGTGTTATGATTAAAACTTGAGGTGACAAAAATTCAAAATAAAAGCATGCATCGTCATTATCCTCTGGTGTGAAATAAACCTAATGAAAAACAAATACAATTTTTTGTGATAATGTTCTACTGGTTTGTTGATATAAAATAAATCCCTATAATAATGTACAGATGATATACAATAACAGTTTCTATAGTTTTCTTGTAAAAGTTAATGATAAAGGAGGCACTGTTTGATCATATATACACTGAAGGAATAGAACAAAATATTTTATTCCAACAAATAACTTGTTTTACAATTTTTGATCAAAAATAACAGGAACAAGTACAAAAATGTCAGTTTTATTTCAATGTAGACTTGCCTAAAATAATCATTTAACACCATAGGTATTATTAGGAATACTTGAAAACAAAAGTAAATGCTTTACTGAAATAAAGTAACATGAAAGAATTATCTACAATTGAAAATTATATACACATCACTTTAACACTGTTTTCTATTTCATAGCTGCACTGCCTGTCTTATCCATAAAATATATAATTTAACTTGAATTTTGTAAATGACCAGACTTTAAAGTTGCACTCAGTTTTACCAAATAATTAATAAACTAAAATAAATGATTCACTATGTCATTAGCTTCACAAGTAAATAAAAACAATTTCACATTTAGGCAAGTATAACAAAAATAATTTTACATGAACAGAAATATTTATAATGAAGTCTTAACACTAATTACAACTTATCACTGATGCTAACTGTAATTTATAACATTTTTTTACCATTATTACTATACTTCCTAAAACTAAAAAAAATTCAATTTCACAAACAATAGGTCTTATGTTTTCTCCTAAAATGTAATTAAATTCTTAGAAATTTTAAATCAGTATTAGTTATAAAAGAAACTAAGTTTATAAAGATTTCTGATAAAATAGTCTGCAGCCATATAAAGCTCATTTTCTTAATTTATTCATGTACAAAACCTTCCCACCTTGGACAATCAGAGAGAAATTCAAAAACAGTGATTATAATTCATTCATACTGTTACAGACAAAACCAAAAATTTGCTTTTACCTCATCAAATACACACTTCACTAAATCTCCACACCTAACAGTTCCATCATAGCTGCTCGAATAAAGCTTTTCTTGATTATCTCCACTAATTTGTATACAGTTCACAGGACGGGAGTGAGGTTCAAATGCAAACACTCCATCACTCTCTGTTTGAGATTTCTTAGTAAAATAAAACAAAGAAAAAGTAGTCTTAACTTTATGTCTTGAGATATGTTTTTTTTAAATTTAACTGTATCTTTAATTTTGCAGCTGAAATTAGATTTAAATATTAAAAATATTATAGTTGGAAATAAAACATCTAATATATGACCATAATACACAGTTACTTGGGATATGATTTCTATTAAATATTTTGATACCTTCTTAAAAATTTTTCAACAAAGCATATATTTACTTGAAATTATTCTAGCTTAATGTAATTGTATACAACAGTTCAGTTAATAGATTTATGAGAGAAAAATCATACAAATTAAATTTCCGGATGTATTTTTGAAACAGTACATTACAATTTTTAAGTGCTTTCCACAGTAAAAAAAGGTTACAATAAAGTACTCTCGTCTCATTATAAGAAATAGTTGTAAAATATAATAGTAGTTTAATGATATAAATTTGTATTCAATTCATACAGTAAGTTAAATGTCTTATTCAAAATAAAATTCTATTGAGTTTGATATAATATGATAAAAAATTAGATTTAAAATTGTATAAACAATAAACAGCACTTGGTTCTTTGTTATTAATTTCTTATAGTGAACTTTTAACAAACAAATGAAATTTTTAAGTTTTTTTTTATTAAACTTATCTTTAATACAAATATGACATTTTTAGTCGCTATTGTTCCTTATAATCTATATCACAAACCCATTATTCTTATTAAATTAATACAATCAGATGTATGTTAAGGTATTAGAATGAAAACAACTTATTACTATAAAACCACTGCACCAATTTAAGTACTTTGATTTATATGTTATTTCACTTCTTTGGCATTAAATAAACAAAGTGAGCAAATGACAATTTAGGCACTGTCTGTAAACTATATATTTTTTGGAAAGTTAAAAAAGCACCTTATATAAAGCACATAATGTGTAAATTATTGTATATTGTATTAAAATCACTAAAAATGTAATTTTTTGAGGGTGTAATGGTGAAAAGTAATAATTTTCATATATAAAAAATTATTAAAATGTGTATTATCTATAAATTATTCAATAATATATATATATACATACAGACATGCATCATTTGACAAAGGTGTAAACTTTCATTAAGCAAATGTAGTTTATCTCCATCTGTGACAAAGACAGACTGATTCCAATAAAGATTACATACATGTTTTACCCGTGGTTTTTATTGAAGTTTATATAAAGCATGTCAATTGGAATACATTTAAGGATTCCTTTTATTATAGAAATTAATTTATTAATCTGTACTTGTAAAATTCATAAATAAGACACTCACCACATCCCAGAAGCCAATATGACCCCACTTACTCCCTGCAATTACAAGGGTCTTTGTTGTCACAGGATGAATGGCAAGAGAAAATATTCTGGTAGGAGTTACTTTTGCTACTTGATCTGAATTTATCTTCATCTTGTTAAACCTCTTTATATATCTAAAACATAATGAAAAGTGAGTGCAAATAACTCTTATTATAAACTTCTGGTAGTAATACTAAAAAACAATATTACAACAATAAAATTAAACCTAAATGTTCTGCATAGCTACAGTTTAGAAACATCAATTAAAACAACAGAAATATACAAGTCATCATAAAATTATGGTACTCAAGCCTATTCAATTTTTACAGGAGGGAAAATAATACATCTAACTACAATAATATAATAAGATCAAAATAATATATATAGAATGGTGCCATCTGTTGTCTTGGAATACAAGATCTAAAAACCAGCAGAGGTGATTGATGTTTATGAAATGTAATGCCATCTAGTGAATGGCACCACAAACAAATATCCAATAAACAATTAATAAATTGGGGTAGTTGGTTGGTTAGTTTGGTGTTTTATGGTGCAAAGCAACTAGGCTCAATTAATAAATTGGGGTAGTTGGTTGGTTAGTTTGATGTTTTATGGTGCAAAGCAACTAGGCTATCTGAGCTTCATAATTTGGGTATTTAAGATTTAGACAATTACAAAAATAACTATGGTGTGTGCAACAATCATTTCTTTATAACAGAACACAATTTTAAACAAAACTACTCTCTTCACAACAGGAACACGATTTTCCTCGGACTGTACGTGAGGGTTTGATTACATCTTTATTAATGTAGTTTTTAAATGTAGTACTAAAAACTGGAGTTCCTAAAAAGAACAAAAACTACTATATTTTCAGTAAATGGTACCACTTTTAATATATAAAAACATTACAGTTCCTGCCACATTGAATCATTTTAATACAAATTACATACAACTAAGGAGAACAATCCAAACACTTTTCCCATGCAGTAATTCCCCCCTCCCCCCCAAAATAGCCTTATAAGAAAATGTTCACTTTTGTACAGTTTCACACGAGATATGAGCATCACAATTAATTATTTATTACTAATTAATAAGAAATTATATTAATTATTTCTGAAAATATCTTTAAACACATCTGTAATGAGTCTATTTTATCGATAAAGTAACTGAAAATATACTGAGCTACCCTGTAAATTCTACAAATATATGTATCTTTGACAACCTATATAAATTGCCTTATATTTTATTCTTCATAAGAAATTCTCTAATATTGCTAAATAATCAAGCCACTTGTGTATTCACTGTTATTAGAAGAATAATTTAATAGAATAAAAGACATACTTATTGTGACATTTAACTTCAGATAATAAATATTTATTGTAAATTACTTTGCATGAATCAATGAACTAATGTCACGTTACTATGTTTGCACCAGTATTTGTTTCATTGTTTTAAAACAATGAGGACTGGAGGTGGATGTTTCATAATTGATTGATATGTGTCCTCTCCAACCTCTGTACAACCAAACAAAAGTGGTTTCTATTTTCTCCTTTTTAAAGTAATGTTTAATCACCCTTGGCTTTATAGGCTAGACTTCTTCTGAAGATTGCAATCTGTGCATTTTGCAATAACACATTTCTGGTCTAAAGAAATATTTTGCTAATTTGAATATTTACTACTTAGTAAATGAATCACTGATAGAAAATAAATAACATCAAGTGGCTGCTATAATGTTTATTTCTCAAATCTACAAATTAAATAAAACATGTTTTGCTATTACCCATAAGGATAGCAATGTTTTATTTTAACTATATCATGATGCAATTAGAAATTATTAAGTACCTAATTAACCAAATGGTTTACATATATTGTTTCAACAGGACAAATGTGAAAGACTTGAGCAACCTCCAGTCGTGACTTCACTTCATACTGTGTATATATATATATATATATATATATATATATATTCCTGTGTCTGGGTGAACTACTTGTACCTAATAACAAAACTTTCTCCAAATATTTTATATTTCTTTTTGTGTTAACCTGTAACAAGGTTTTCTTTGTTACCCATTCACCAAGTCTCTAAACTCTAAAAGCTTACCCTATCTCATGTTATCTGATGTTTTCTTACTGAAGAAAATGTATGTAGCTTTCAAACAGGTACTACTTGAAATAAATACCTTTACAAATCACAAAAGGAAGGAAAGTTTTCAAAAACTGTTAAAAATAAATCTTAAACCCAGTCACTTACACTACATGAGATAGTTTAATACTTCCTGTATCCAATTATATTTAAACTCTCTTTACAGCTGTTTTCAAGGCAGTATTTCATTCGTAGATGATTAAAACACTTGCTATAACACCATAAGTTGTTTTATTTACAGGCAACTATGCAGAAATGTAAAAGCAAATTTTACAAATTTTCTTCATGAATTACATTGAATAAGTATAAAAAATGACAGAATGTTGATTTTAAAATATTTTTTTGAATTTCAATAGTCAAAGGAAACCCTTTTTTCAAACTTCAGGCACAATAACTTAGAATTAACTTACTTTTTAATCCTTAGCTTTCTACATGAAAATGTATCGTCCATGCAACCTAACTGCACTGTTTGACATTGAGAAATTTACTCACTCATCAGTCACTTATTGTAACAGTGCTGTCAACACTTTTCTAGACATACTTATGAATTTATTTTCCTCACCAAAATGTGAATTTCAGTGAAGGAACAATGACACAATGGCCTAACCTATTATTTGATTTAGTACTTGTTATTCCAGATGGTTCAGTACTGTTTAACCTGTTTATAAGTGAGTTTACAAAAATTTTGGCATCTTATGTTTGATATCTACAACTCAAACATTTGCAATAAAACCAAGGTAAATGAATAATCAAAGCTCATTTTATTTATTAGGCAAACACATTCTTAGCAAAAGTAAAAACTTAGATTTTTTTAAAATATTCTTCAGATAGTCTAGACTTAAAGGCAAACATTAAGACAAGAATAACAGCAATTTATTCTGTAAAATAAAACCTTTCATGGCCACCATATTATCTTAGGAAACTTGAAAACCATTAGGGAATAAATAAAAGTAAAATTAGAATACCTATTCAGATAACATTTTATTCTTGTGTTAACAGAAAACAATGTTTAACTACATATTTTAGGATGGCTGATATGGGTATTAACACTTTTACTAACAAAGCAGATAACAAAGTTTCACCCTCTTCAGTTGTCTTAACCTGAAGATGACCTGAGAAAGTCAATACTTTGATCTCTGCTTTATTAATAAAATGTTAATACCCATACCAGCTGTCCTGAAATACATTTTTACTTTGAGTGGGTTTCTGTCACCAATGTTTAACTTCTCCATACAAACAACAGTATTTTTTTAACTTTTACAATGAATATATAATTAAATTTTAAAAGTTAGTTGTTAAAATTGTAACAAAATGTAACATACTAATATTTGCATTTTGGATTAATCAATATTGACAAAATAGTCTTAAAGTAATTGAAATAAAAAAATTAAAATTGAAATAATATTAATATGTACTGTAAATAATTCATTTTGGTAAAAATCTTGTAATTTCAAATTTCATGTCTTTATTTCTAGTAACGTGATTAATATGAACATAAAACAATCATTTCAATTTAAGATTAAATAATTACAATTATTTATAATCACATTTTGAAAACAAAATTATATCATTGGCAAACATGACGTTGGTTCTCAAAATAGTTTTAAAGTTGCTACCTAAGCAGTCATAAAATTTTATTTTCACTTGTTCTACACTATAAATATCAAAAACCTCTTGCTTATGAAAATTCAAACTTTCAAGCAATGAAAATTCAGTTCTCTAACTAGTTTAAGATATAATAACTGCATCAGAGGCTTTTGTAAGAATAAAAAAGTGAAACAACTAACACTTACTCTTTCAGACTTCTGTTGGAAGGGTTTCTGACCTTTTCTTTTAAAATATGTTTCAAATCAATTATGAATTTTTGGAGTCCATTTTCATCACTGTTTTTGCAAACATCCTTGAAATCTAATGTTCCATGAGATTTTCGGTGCTAAAAAGAATTTCAACATTGGAGACATAAAAACAAAACTACTAATCATTTTAATGAATTGAACTGTCATACTGGACTTTCATCATAAATCTATTCAACAAATTGCTAAATTCTAATAGCAAGGTTGAAAGTCTTTGCAACTTTTAAAAGAAGCATATTATTAGTATGTAAAATGTTAAAGTCTAAATGTGCTTGTATGCCATAAATTGAAGTGTAATTCTTTACACATTCAAAATTCATTAACTTCCTCTGGTAATAAATGCCTTCATCTATACTCGATGTATATTGAATTCTTCAAGATAATTCTGCTCATCATGAATTCAGTAGCTGTGAAATAGAAAAGCTTACACAATGATTCAGCATATAATAACATTAATCACTAATTTCTTTAAAAATCAGGATACCAAGTACCAAATGGATTTTTGTCACACAGTGTACATTACGACTACTATAGATTGCTTATTATGTAGTAAAATTGGAATCTAGATAAAAAAAATATAAATATTGCAACAACTAAAAACATGTCATGAGCTAGATGGTGGTCCTTGGTACATCACTAAAATCTTTGAAACAAAAAACATTCAAATTGATATAAAAACAGTTAAAGGTGTCTGATATATTTTTCCAATGTTTTTGTAAAAGTTGATATTTAATAGTTACATAAATAATGTAACACCTATAAACTGATATTTTAGTTTATGATTATCCTAGGAACATGGTGGAAAACTTTCAAAGCAAAAAAATTAACATAACGCGATTATATTTTAGACATCCAGTACTCTTCTTCCTCTGTTAGAAGGTTGATATTTAATGACACTAGATTATCATTAAAAATACCTTACATGTTGTACAACAGAATCTACAGATTGTGGAACTGAAGATTCAGGAATGAGTAATCCTTCTGGATCTCGCTTCTGAAGACGCAGACTTCGAGGTCTTAAAGGAATGGGTTCTTTCACTGCTTTCAATCTAAGATCAGAAGTTAAAGGTGTAGGATTCATCAAAGGAAATGATGCAAAGATAGTTTCTCTTCAATAATTTTGTCTTTTCACCAAAATTGAATTCATCACGTCATTCATTTCATTCAGTTAGATACCTTAAAGAATACAGTTACAAATATTACAGTTAACCATGTTCAAAAAAATTGTTCAAGACTCCTTAGAAATTTGTCACAAACACCCCTTAATGACAAGCTTGACTGAGTCTATCCATACAATTTTGAAAAATACCTGTCAGAATGTTATGAATACCACTGAAATATTCTAACCAGCCTTTCACAATGTTAAATAATGAAGTTGTAAGAAACAAGAAAGAATTCATTTCTGAACAAGTTTATTGGCATAACTAGTTAGATCACATGGCAATGCAAATATATTGTGTATGCATTACAGTTATGCAGATATGGCTGAGTTTAGGATTCATAATATAATAAATACAAAGATAAATCACACAAAAAAATCACAGTGCTACAACAAGGGATAACTGAGAAAGATTATAGTCACACCAAACTGCAATAATCTTGACAATGAAATGTTTCAAAAACTGCTTTGACGATAAATTAGCCTTAACAACATCAAATAAACATTGCTTTGTTCAGACAGCTTGAATAAATTCCTGAAATCTGAGTTTGATTATGTTGAGATCACTTTGAGTTAGAACATAGTGGCAAGCATTACTGCCTTGCATGATGGGTGCATTTATCAGACAAAGAATATGTTGGAAAGGAATCCAGCTTTCATCTTTATGTGACCTTGCAGGCCATGAGAACAGTTTGTTTCTTGATTTCTTCATAAATGACACCAACACATCTGAATGTTCATCTGATCTATCTTTTGTGTTTCCCAGATACCATTTATGATTGTATATGCATGCCACATATTTCCCTGGCTGATAATTGTCATTGCTATCATTAGACCCTATTTGAGCTGCTGCAGCATCACTTTCACCAACAGTTACAACTGTGTACACATCATCATCTGATAGCCTTCTCATATACAGTTTGTTGGTAGAATAAAGTTATGATGTGACCTAATACCTGACACAGTTTTGTGTTTTTCATAGGACTCAAGTAGATCAAACTTTACACAATTCTGCAAATCTTTACACAAATCAGGACTGATTCCTGATTCACAATAAAGAACTGAATGTGTTCCTTTTCCCAATAGTACATGTCAGAGACACTTAATATTTGATAATTTATTATTTTTCACAACCTTGATTTTTTTGAAGATCATGTTCAGAGATGTAAAAATATATAGTAAAGGCTGATTAGAATATATCAATGGGATTCATAAATTATTTCAAAATTGTATGGATATACTTGCAGACAGTAACACACCTGAATTGAAGTTGTTTTTTTTCAAGTAAACAACGTATGGTCAGAGGATACTTTAAAAAATTATAACTCAAAAAGTAGATTGAACAACATCCTGATTTTTTTTTTTTTTTGTAAATCATATTCAGAGATGTAAGAATATATGGTAAAAATCTGAAAAGGCTGAATAACTGGTGACATGGTCAAACTGTGGCCTGAAGTAGGGCTATTTTTAGCTAAATCATAAAATGTTGCATGTAGCTAAAAATTTTTACAGGAGATCTAACAATTGCTGATTTATCAACTGATATGTTATAGGAAGTTAAAAATAAAATTCAGCTTTGTATCATAGTAAGTCTTAGAGCTATGGCTTATTACATAAACCAATGTTTTTTTACGATTTTGGATTTTCAGGTGATTTTACTGCCTCACTATGCAAATCCTAAGACAGATAAACTTGGTTTGAGACCATTTTTTAATTCTGTGAGAGTAATTTAATCAGTGTATAAAATTACAGCCTCCTACCACCATTACTCTTGCAGCTTTAAGCAGCCAAAGTTGCCCAAAAATGAATTCCCCAAAAATAAAACAAAATTAACTAAATTTTGCAGGGCTGTAAATCAGAAACTATTAGAGATATTGATTTAACCTTTGGCAAATTTTCATTATATAGGTAGATGAGCACATGTGAATTTTTTCAAGGCATTCTGAGGGGTCACCTGGACAATTTTCCAAAATCTGGATCATTTGACATGGAATGACCCCATAACGTTTAAAAATTATATATAAAATGAGTTGAACATGTCAAAATTTGACAAAATATATAAAGTTTTGGTATTTTACTCAATTCATGTTTTTATTTATCCATACAAAATCAAATATTTGACTACTGAGGCTCATTCTTTCTAAAAAGTTCTTGTACAACTAAAGCCTTCTACAGCATTGATACCACGAGTCACATTCACCCTACATTCAAAGGTATTAATCAGTCATTCATGTTTTAGCTCTTGTTAACTCTTCAGAATGAAACAAAACATTGAGTGTGAAAAGAATGTAGAAAATTACACAAACCTGTTCAAAACTAAAATAAAACATTTAAATATGCTCACTGCATGTCTGTTTTCTGTTTTCATTAATATAAAATGACAAATATTCTAACACTGGCTTTAAAAAATTATTTTAAAGCAATAGAATTGCATGAAAACTATAATTTAAAAATTGTATATTAGAAAGTTTCTTTGTTAAGTTTTAATACATGCACATAGATATTAACATTTATTTATCATAGGTGTTCTTATACACAAATTTTTACATACTTCTGTTTGTCTTTCTTTTTTATATTCATACACAATGGACAGACAAAAGTTTGTTTTCCAAATCTATATTATTATGCTGGAATAACATGTCACAATTTGACAAAAAATAGTTTTGGTATTTCAAACTACAGTCTAAAACTAAGGGATATTGAAGTAAAAAACATTTTCAATATCTGACAAAATTGTAACTGACCATATAGCCATTTCTTTTGCAACTAAATAGAGGTATTAATGAGAAAAAAATGGTTCAGTTGCATGGAACCCCTAGAGACAGACATCCATTTTCCTATATTATATTATTAAATAATAGTAATATGCAACAAATGCCCAAATTTTACATCAGAGAAACTGAAAGAAAATTTGAAAACAGGTTCACTGAACATAACAAAACTTTTCTCATGTTACAATGATTGCAACTAAAAAAAATACATAGAAAAAAAACTATAACTTTGAATAAAGCCCCAAACAGAAATAAACATAAAATCAAAAAATTCATCTTATTTGAACATCAAAGTTCCACTCTAAACCAGAATTGCCAAGTTATCTTTACTATGTCCTTTACTTTTGTGATCTCTTAGTTTCATAATTCTGTATATTTCCTACATCTATATCAAATTGCTTACACCTGATGATAAAAAAACTGGTCAAAATGTTGTACATTTGTTGCTGTGCTAAACTTACAAATAAAATTTTTTGTTTGTTACCCATTTGAGCCACCTCTAAACTTTAGTTGTCTCAAAGAAGGTTCCACATCATAAAATCAAAATTCATAAGTTTATGAGCCTACAAAATAAATATATACAAAACTGTCAATAAACAACATGTATATGTATGTACACATTAGATATACATATATTTAATAATCACTGAAATGCCTGGCTATTTTTTGTTTCTACACTAAACAGTAAAGCTGATAATGGAGCAAAAAATAAATCTTAAATCAACATTTCCTTCCTCAACAGAAATAAAACCATTTATATTACATGTAAACATGCTTTTTATTATTTCGAAAAATATTTTACTTAGAAATGGTACATACTTGAGTCCTTTTGATGATTTAGTTTTTTTTCTATCAGAAAGTTCTGCTAACTCCTGCTTTGCCTAAAGAACATCAAAATATAAAGTTTTCCTCAAACATGTAGTAATGTCCTGACCTTAATCAATAACTGTTCTTTTATAAATTAATATTGTTTGTTTTAGAATTTTTGTGCAATGCTACAAAATGGCTAACTAAACTTAAATTCTTAGCTTTGACCTAATAGACTAGATGAAAGGAAGCAAATCAACAACACCCACCACCAACTTTTTTGTGAACATGACTTGTAAAGTGTATCTTTTGTCCAAGGGTGCAGGCACCTTTGCAAAAGTTCAAAAGGTGTACATGGACATTTGGATTTATAGTTCAGCCATTTAAACACTGGGTCAGGTTCAGCTCATTAATCTCATACATATAAAAACCAGTTATTTGTTGGCAATACTTCATTCATTTGTGTCAATTAGTAATAAAATTTTGACGTAATATTGTTGTCCCAATTCCATACATAATACTTTAAGTGTTCATAAGGGTTAGTTTAAATTCCACTTTTTTTCACAGTTATGCATATACTTAGCTTGAGAGGCAGATATTTCAAAGTTCTTGATGAGTTTTATTTCACAATTTTATTATTACTTTTTGGGATAAATTTTTTTCTTTTCATTCTCCAAAATAAATTGCTTTTAGTCTTCTAATGATGATACTTGAAATTAATTTTTATGCAATACAATTTTTATCCTAGACCTTAGGCCTATTGGCTTTGGGGCTTAATCTTTTAGAATTAATTTTTTTTTTTTAATGTTACATGACATAATTAGAAAAGATATTGGTCTGGTACGAGCAAAATATTGATGGATTTGTGATATGATCACTTTGTAAACACACATTTGAGGTTCCATTTCCTCTATTTATGTTAAACAAAAACAGCTGCTCCTTTTAGCAAGAACATTAAATACAGAGTAAATTACTTTATACAACAGTATACACAAATTTTACTACCCCTTACTACTCCGTTACACACCAATCACATTTAATAAAGCATTTTGCAAGGTCAATGAACAAGGGGCAGATGCCAGAAGACTGAAAAGCATCACTCCAACTTTAAAAGTGAAAGATGAGCATTAATCCTCTTATATCAAGAAAAATATTGAGTTGTTTAAAGAGGTTTCAGAAGAGGGCTAATAAGTTGACTCTTTGAAATACAGGTTGTCATATGTTGAAATATTTTAACTTGTTCTCTATTGAAAATTGTCAAAATTGGTATAATTTCAGTGTTCAAAATTATTCAGGGAACTAATAAGAAGAAAGCATTTGAATATTTTGTGTTAAATTCTGAGGGCAGTAAGACAAGAAAACAAAGTTAATGTTCTTAGAGGAAAGACAACTATAGTCGATGCAGTTTTATTTTTCCAACACAAACAAATTAGGTCTAGAAGATGCAACTTTAAAGGAGTTTTTAAAAAAGAATTGATGAGTATTTGGGAAATTAAGGTTGTAACTAATGACTAGTTTTCTCTTTGCTTAGAGAGGTTGGTAGTCAGAACATCTTTAGTGGTCCAAAAGGCCTAAATATGCCATACTTTATAAATTTTAAATGCGAAAATTTTATTATAAAACAATTAAACAACAGTCAAAACTGCATCATTAGGTTTTAATAAACCACCTTTTCATAACGAAAAACAAACCTTAAAGATATCCAGTGACTGCAGCAAGGCTATTTTTTCAGCAATATTTTTCTGTCTCATTTTTTCATAGTCATCTATGTTCTGTTTTTCTTCCTAAATTGAGTAAAAAAAATTCCATAAATGAGATTTGTGGCTTAAGTAATATAGTTTATGGAAAGTTTTTAACATATAACAAGGAGTATTGTAGTTAAATTACAGAAATTAAGCTCTACCAACATCATCATTAGGTGATAATTCAGGATTATTTTTTAGTTTAATTATAGTTTCTTATTTGTTATTATATTAAAAACTTTGCTGGTTTAGTTAGTTCTCCGAGTTATATTGCTATTTCACTATAATGCAAGATTCGTCCAAATAAATTTCATATTGTTTATCTAATTATATAAATGTTTTATTTATTAATATAAGGGCAAAAGCTTTCATTTGTGATGATGATAAACCCACTTGAAGTAGAAACGTATTCTCAAAACTGTTTGTTTGGGTATTAGAACGTTAAAATAAGGTACAGAACAACATTTTGACCATCCTAGGTCATTTTCTGAAGAAGGTCAAAATATTGTTCTGTATATTATTTTAATTAAAGTTCTAATACCCATACCAACTATCATGAAAACACAAAAGCTTTAACTGATATGTTTTTGTAGTTATTATTATTTAATATTACTCATTGAATTTTCACATTTCTTAATCTTAAATTTTGGATTTCACATTTTCATATCACACTGAAACAATGTTCTTTAAACATTATATATGCTGACAGAGAAAACTGCAAATAAACATGCAATTTTTTTATTTGTATATAACTACTTTCAATAAATTTCCTTATTATGAAGCAGCTAGGTCTAATAAATGTACATTTTTCAGTTACATTTTTTTGTTAACTTTCTTTGTACATACATTTTAGCACCTTTATATAAAACATTTTTTACATAAAGAAATCTTGTAATTTCATTGAATACATTCATGTTTCTTGTGTTTAGGATATACATTTAAATAGTGTAATTTTCAGCAGAAGGAAATACTTAACATGTTAATTCCATCCTGTACAGCTTTGATAAAATTATCATACAAATTAAAAATAAATAACTGTGCTTAATTTTTTATTTGTTTAAATGTACCCTAGTCACAACAGTTTCTATTTCTTGAAATAAATGTTAGGGCTGATACAATACTATAGTTTGTTTGTTTTAAAATTTTGCACAAAGCTACTTGAGGGCTATCTGTGCTAGCCATCCCTAATTTAGCAGTGTAAGAGTAGAGGGAAGGCAGCTAGTCATCACCACCCACCACCAACTCTTGGTCTACTCTTTTACCAACAAATAGTGGGATTGACCGTCACTATATAATGCCCCCACGGTTGAAAGGGCAACCATGTTTGGCAAGATGGGGATGCAAACCCACGACCCTCAGATTACAAGTCGTATGCCTTAACACGCTTGGCCATGCCGGGCCCAATACTATAGTAACTGATACAATATGTATCTAGTTACGGAAGTTTTACCAATGGTTTGTTACAAGATTTGACAGGCTTGTCTGTAATTTATTATATATATCACTAACTGATTTACTTTACAGTTTATGGTGCTTTTTCAAATTCTTAGCAGCTGGCAAGAGAAGTAAAATAAAATGTTATTGTCTATCTATTTGTTTTTGTCAATTTATGTTACTTTGCATCTAATGTTTTTGATAAAAGAAATGAACATACATGTGATAATCAGTAGTCAATACTCATTTTCTTTTATTGAATCATTTGTAATTTTCACTATTTCTGAATTCAGTTTCTCACTATACTTTATTACTAGACAGATAAAATATTCTAAAGTACCTACTATGCTATCCATGGAAATACAAAAACATGCTAAGGAGTATGGATTTAACCTTTTACTTTACATTATTTGCTGCTTAATGCTTCACAGAACTATAACAACACATCACAGTCTAATAAGCCAAGAAGCCATTATTTATTCTATTAGCTAGCTAACCTTAAGTCTGGAACATGTAGCTGCTAGAAATTGCTCAATTAATTATATAGTAACAGTCATCTGACCCACATAATGGAACAAGAGAGAGAATAATACAATAGTGTAGAGCAGTTGGTACATTTGATTCCTTTAAAACAATAAACACCATTTCAAATTTATTAAGGTTTGTCTTTAAAACAATAAGCTGACAAGCATGTTCTGGTTTTAGAACTGACCTCTTAACACTGATCACATCATCTGCACTGTCAAATACCTATCTCATTTTGGGCAATGTATCAATACAATGTACCACAGCTTCACAGTACGGTACCTGCATGGTGCTGCTGTATCTCACCACCATTTATTAATATTCAGAACATATGTACATTCAGTTTTTAATCAATAGTAGCTTCTTTATTTATGTTGTTGAGTTCATCCTGCCAAAATACAGTTTTTATGTCAGATTTTTACTTTTTCAAATCAACAAGAATTAAGAGATTATTCATCAGACATTTGCTAAAATGTCTCAAATACATATTTGTAAATAAAAATAATGAACAGAATAATCACTAAACATCAATTGTTCTTCCTTTTCTAGACTTAACATTTTACAAAATATATACACCTTAACTTTCTTGACGACAACTGTTACATTGTCAGGAGACCATACTTGACTTCTTTTACCACCTAAACTTTTGAAGTGTGAAGTCTGAGACACCTCTGAGCTCCTAGAATTTGATACTGATATTTGTTTCTGGTATGTAGCCATACTTGGATACTAAATAACAGGAAAAACATGTATAATTTAAACTTTAGACAAAGGGCAATAACTTGTAGTACAGACTACTTCCTTCTTGGAGAAAAATACTCAATATATTAATTTTTTAAACCACTGAACAACATGAAACTTGTTTATATTTTCAGCATTAAAATGAAATAAAAAGATGTATTTATCCCTGAAAAAGTGTTGCTAATTCACTGAATTATCAAACAGATCTTATCTTTTATCCACCTTGTAAGCTGCTATATTTATAATCAAAATATGACAATCAAATGCTGTATATTAGCTACAGAAATATCTTTTGTTTGAGGTATTTAGATAAAATGAGGAAGTTTGAATCTATCCATTTAGAGGTAAATACTTGACTGTCTTATATTTTAATGGCTAAAAATGAAGATTTCTAATACTGTATCTCAAACTTTTTGCAATTTGGATATTTTACTTTGTTTTCAGCCACACTTAAAATTGTAACCAATATAAATGCAACAATAAGATATCATCATGCATACTTCTCAAAGAAGCAATAAACTATCATAGTTATTGTAAACTTTACAAGCAACATTTCAAAATGGAGAAAATGTAGCCCTATTTACAATGTTACATGATACTCTTGATAATTCTTTTATTTTTAGCAACACTATTTACATATGTAAACACGCTCACCCACATTTATCAGGAACACAAGTTCCGTGCACTAATAATTCTTAATCTTATTAACCCATTCCAATATAAAAACTCAAAATGTTACTGCTTGGCACTATAGAGTTGACTACAACTTACACTTATAAATACATGTTTCTTTTTGTCAAATAATAATTCAATAATTTCAAGCTTTAATGTCGTTCATATTGTCATACATCAAACTCAAACATGCTACCTGAACTTGGTATTGGCGTAGATCTTCGACTGCAAAACGTAATTCAAATTTGCGACACTACAGTAATTAGTGCAGACTACACTATGCAAATATTGATTTGGTTAATAAGTATAATTGAATTTCAATTCAAAGAAACTATTGTGAATATAAACTGTGTTTACATTTAATTTGCTATATATTATATTACCCACAATTCTTAAACTTCAAAAACTTAATCATAGAAAATTACGAATTTGTTACTAATAAAATGTAATACCTTATGGTACAAACATGATCTGGCAAGTTTCGCGCCGTAATTATATAATGTTATGACTTTCAGAGACACCTACAAAAATAAATAATAAAGGTAATTTAAAATAATATTTATTGTGCTCCGTCTCATTACCAAACTACGTCAGTTAATTATGGTGTTTCTGAAGATTTTATATTATTATGTTGTGATTACATATTTGAATAGAAATAATACTGACTATTTTAAAAATATCTAATATAAAAGTACATAAAATTACTGTCTGAAGACAAGAGCATTCTATCTTTCTCAGGCTCAACACAGATGCCAATGAATTCTTAAATCCACAAAGAGTATCAGAGTAAGATAATTACGCAAGCTTTTCCAAGTCTTTCACAAGTTTGGATAAGGGCTTTTTCTCCATACCATGTTCCAATATTTTGCTCTCGATAATTCATTCTGGTATATTGTTCCAAATATATCGGAGAAAACAGTTACCATTGTCTTTTTAAATGGTTTGTTTGTGTTTTCCTACAGCAAAGCCACATCTGGCTGTCTGCTAAGTCCACCGAGGGAAATTGAACCCCTGATTTTAGCGTTGTAAATCCGAAGGCTTATCGCTATGCCCTTTTCAACTGGTCTTTTTCTACGTCATAAATTTGTCTCTAAAGCCTTGCTGTATTTCTTTGACCTATTTTTTAACATTCCTTCAAACCTGTTGCAGTCCTTCCATACATCCACATTACTTTTGGAAATTTTGTCTTTAATAATACCTTTTATTATTTTTAATATATCTCGAATTATTTAGTATTTCTTTCAAATATTCTCTTAAATACCTGTCTTCTATCTCTTAGTCATCTTTCATTTTTCTGCAAATGTCTACTTCCCTTATTTTTCTCTCTGCTTGTTCTTGGTCCTCTTTTTAGTCAACGGAAAGCAAGATTATTTATGTCATGACGATAAAAATCTGAAGTCCTACCAACTAAAAATTTCTTTAAAGTAATTTATGCTGCTGCTCTGTTGTTGAATTTTTTTGTCCTGTAAAATGTTGTCTAAATGCTTAAAAAAGTCTGGGAAGTAAGAAAGATGAGTTTCTGGAGCGTCATTTGAGCAATGTGTGGCCGAGCATTATCAAGACAAAAAAATTGGTGATTTTCATTTGACTAGTGTTGACATTTTTTCACACAACTTTCTATGAATTTCTTCCAATTCTTGACAGTAAACCTTCGCAGTTATATTCTGGCCCTGGTTGAGCAAGCTGTAATGAATAATACCAACCGCAGGCCACCATACAGTGACCATTAATCAGTGATGTCGAGAAAACCAACTTGTAGAGAAATAAATATGTAGAAACGACTCGTTTGGGTTGAGAAAATTTTTTACGTAGAGGAGTGAACAATGTTTCGACCTTCTTTGGTCATCGTCATGTTCACAAAGAAAGAAAGAAAGAGTATTTTCGAGTTCGTCACGGTTTAGCCACTGCGCAAATTGCTTTCTTTTGTCGTGAAGGGTCCAGTTTCCATCACAGGTGACAATTCGATCAAGAAATGGATCACTTCTGTTGCACAAGATCAGTATAGAGCACAGTTTAAAACGGCAATTTTTTTCTGATTTAAATTGAGTTTGTATGGAATTTACTTGTCGAGCTTTTTCACTTTTACAATTGACTTGAGATGGTCCGAAATTGTGGAATACAACACCCAGTTCTTCTGCCCTTTCTCAAACAGTTTGGCGAGGGTTTCTTTCCACTAGTGTTCTCTGCCCTCCTTATCTTCAAGACTCACATCTCCATTACGAAACGTTTGGAACCAACACTGTACTGTACATTCAGAGACGGTTCCTTCGCCCCATGCTTGGTTGATATTACGAGCTGTTTGCGATGTATTATGACCAAGTTTGAATTCATGTAAAAAAAATATGTGCGTGCGTATTTCAGTGTTTGTCTTATAGCAAAGCTACATTGGGCTATCTTCTAAGTCCACCGAAAATATTAAGGCCAACTTTCTTTTCCATCATTAATTGTAAGGATCTGAAATGTAGGCCCGGCATGACCAAGCGTGTTAAGGCATGTGACTCATAATCTGAGGTTTGCGGGTTCGCATCCCCGTCGCGCCAAACATGCTCGCCCTTTCAGCCGTGGGGGCGATATAATGTTACGATCAATCCCACTAATCATTGGTAAAGAGTAGTCTACATTTCATATTTGTTTGAATTTCGCACAAAGCTACTCGAGGCCTATCTGTGCAAGCCGTCCCTAATTAGCAGTAGCTTTGTGCGAAATTCAAACAAATATGAAATGTATGAAATAAAGTTTTAGAAAAGAATAAAAGTACTAAGGAGTAGAAAAAAGCTTGAGTTTTATAATGGCATACATGAAATCGTAAAAAAACAAGTTTCTTATCCCTATAAATGACTAAACTTTTGATATAAAAATTTGCCATTATTTTTCGAACAACCTAATAGTTACAATGTCTGTCTGTAGTTGAGCATAAAGTTCGACATAGGGCCATCTGTGTTACATCCATCATATCATGTCTTTCACTATCTTTAGCTTCCCGCTGGTATAGCGGTAAGTCTGCGGATTCACAACGCTAAAATCAGAGGTTTCATTCCTCTCGGTGAACTCAGCAGATATGGCTTTGTTATGAAAAACACAAACACAACACCCTTATTTATATTGGATTGTTTTTAGTTTTTCATTTAATGTGCTTTTATGCAGTTTTGAAAAAAAAACTCTTGCTCTAGAACAGGAGTCACCAAACTACGGCCCTAGAAGTTATTTTGTCCGGTCCGCCAGCAGCTAGCCACTTGGAATAAAAAGTGAAATTTCATCAGATGTCAGACTGTCATAACAAAATAAATCGCACTGATGGTCGCTTTAAACTGGCAAACACAAGACGTTATGATAAAAAGAAACAAGGCTGTCACGCGCATTTTTAATCAGTAGGAAAATTCTTCTTCCGTCCTTGCTGCCCGTTTATTCATATCAGGGCACGTATCTATGAAAGTATTAGGATTTCGAAAACAAGTACAGACTTAACCCTCGTCCTATCGACTCATATTGTAAATTCAACGGCCTAGGGTTACCGCTTCAACAAACTCATTTCTCTTAGTAGTCGCGTTATACGCTTTTCGTAACTCGTTCTTAGATAAGTGTCGTGGCAAACGTACGTTTCAATATATTTTGTGTGTACGTTCTTGGACCAGTACAATACTTTTCTCACAGCGTTCTGTGTTTTTCATTTTCAGATCTTGTTTTTTTTTCACCCATCATTATGGCTGCTTTTAAAAGAAAAAAGTGGACTCTGAGTGTCGTGCTTTCAATGAAGAATGGGAGAAAAGTACTTCTTTGTGGAAACAAAAAACAAGAAAGCTACTTGTGTGATATGCACCGAAAGTGTTGTCGTTTTGAAACAGTACTGCCTTCGGCGTCACTATGAAACAAAAATCTATCAACATATTTGAAATTTTCAGGAAAGTTCCGTTCTGAGAAATTTGAATCCATGAAACGTGTTTTTGAATCTCAAAAGAATCTCTTCACGAGAAAGTTTGCTGAAAATGAATATGTCACTCGTACAGATTACAAAATAGTGCATATTATGGCAGAGCGGGGAAAACCTTTTACTGACGGCAACTTCATCAAAAAGTGTATGATAGAAGCAGCAAATGAGCTGTGTCCTGAAAAAGCCAATTTCTTTGAAAGTATCAGCCTCTCAGCAACTTCAGTTGTAAGGAGAGCAGAAAAACTTGGAGAGAACATCGTGTTACAGATACGCCAAAAAGCTAGAAACTTCCTATGGTATTCTCTGGCACAGATGAGCCTACTGATCTCTCGAATACGTCACAACTTCTCGCGTTCATTCGTGGAGTTAATTTGGACTTTCAGATCACGGAAGAGTTGGCATCAGTTTGCAGCATGCACGGAAGAACAACTGGAGAAGACATTTTCATGGAAGTGCATAAAACATTGCAAGACTATAACCTTCAGTGGAATCAGCTTAGAGGTGTAACAGTTGATGGAGGGAAAAACATGGCTGGAGTAAAGAAGGGTCTGGTAAGGCTGATCAGGAAACAGTTGGAAGATCTTTAACTCCCAAGCGCTCTGTTCATACACTGCATCATACATCAGCAAGCACTCTGTGGAAAAGACCTAGATATTTCTTGCGTACTGAAACCTCATATCTGCAGTGAACTTCATTCGGGGTCATGCACTTAATCATCGCCAGCTCAAGGCGTTTCTTGAAGAAATTGATTCGGATTTCTTTGACTTGCCTTATCACACGGCGGTGAGGTGGCTCAGCTGCGGTAAAGACTTTTCTCGTTTTTATTAGATGAGAAGAGAAATAGATATATTTCTTATCGAGACATATAGAGCCGATCCACTTCTGTTGGATCCAACCTGGTTGTCAAAGTTGTCATTTTTGGTTAACATCAAATCCCACATGAATGAATTGAACTTGAAACTTCAGGGGAAGAGTAAACTTGTCTGGGATCTCTATAGAATCATTAAAGAATTTCGGAGAAAGCTGTCATTGTTTGAAGCACATTTGGAAGGTGGAAACCTCTCTCATTTTCAGTGTTTTAATGAGTTTCATGCTGGAATCACAGAATATATCAACCTGGAGTTTCAGAAAAAGATTACTGGTGATTTAAATAAGCATTTTTAGAGAGATTTTCGGATCTCAACAGAATCGAAAGTGACATTCTCCTTTTTCAGAATCCTTTTGAATGTGTCATTGATGACGTGCCAATGGAACTTCAGATGGAGGTCATCGATTTGCAAGGAAATGACTTGTTGAAAGCAAAACACAGAGACGGGCAACTTATTGAATTTTACAGCTGCATACCTGAAAATGATTTTTCCAAAGCTGAAGCAGTTCGCATCTGGTAAGACATCAGTGTTCTGAACAACTTTATGTCTATGAACAAGCATTTTCAAAAATGAAGTATGTGAAGTTGATACATCGATTAAGGTTGACTGATGAACATTTTAAAACAATTCTAATGATTGGATGCAGCAATTCAAAACCGAACATTGAAGATATTTTCAAAGCCAAATGCCAATTTCATAAATCTCACTAACTTTTTTGCGGCTTAGTGAAATTCAAATACATACTCACTATGTGCGATGTGACAATTGTTTTTGCTAATGTCACCTTCTTTGATAACCTTTTGGTAAATAAAAATGTTGGTTGTATTTCTGTTTGTTTTTTATTATATTATATGTGTGTATTGCATGCTACTCCTATGTGGCTAATGTGGCATTCTAAACTTATTGTTAAGTCTTTACAGAGAGCTTTCGTTCTGGCTTATGAGTATTGAGCATAATGATCATGCGGCCCGCGCTTCTCATTCCCCGAGTAATCTGGCCCTTTGTGAAAAAGTTTGGTGACTCCTGGCGTAGAGGTTATAATAGTTTGTTTAATCATTTCAAGTATCTATATAGGCTTGTTGTAAACACCTAATAATTAGTATTGTAACTTTCGATCTATCTAGTTGAAGCTCAATGTGTTTTGTAAATTGTTATTCCAAATTCATGTTTTATTATGCACAATGTCTTTGAAAATGATTTTAAAAAGAATTTTATATATATATAATTATGTGGTAAATTCATTAACTGACATCAGAGGGTTAGTAACCATAACAACGTATAAACAATAACGAGCATTCAAAAATAGTTAGGCTTAGCTGGGTATATTTAATGCGTGTTGAACTTGGGTTTGGTCGCTGTTTTATCTTAATGTCGTGAGTAAGTGTGTAATGGCTTAAAATATGTAGTGTTGTTAGAGTGAAGTGGCTTAGATTTTTTTGATTATTGCAAAATAAAAAATATGAGAGATCTAATTTTTGCCATCTTAACTACGTTTTTGTCAGGCCCGGATTCAACAGAGTAAGTTCACACTTTATTGATTGAATTTTAAGTTTAACATAGAGTAAAGTAGGTTTCATTGTTTGAATGTGAAGTGATTTTTTTAAAATTAAAATAATTTTAAAAGAAGCCTCATATCTAAAAATTTAATTAAAAGTAATTCACTTTTTAAAATTTTGTCTTATATCGAAAATTAAACCGCATTTAACTACTAAGTTATATATCCCGCAGGTGTTAGGCTTAATAATAATGAAACCATATAGTTTATCTCGAAAAGTAACTTATAGCTTCACTGTCACAGTATAACTTATACTGAAACAGTGAAAACGGCATGGTTTTTTTCTCTTACTTTATCATTGCCATAATGAAAGTATGTAGAATTATTTTATGTATTTATTTCAGTATTTGTGAAGCTATTGTATTATTAGTATTTTCATAAAAATATATTTACTAGCATTTTAAAAAATTAGCCTACAACTATTCATTTCAATATTTGTGAAGCTATTGTATTATTGGTACTTCCATAGAAATGTATTTTGTAGCACTTTTAAAAATTAGCCGATGTTAATGTAATGTATTTTGTAAAGTATTATTTGTGTGATTTGGAAACAGTTATCAGGGTAATTAACTTTCATTTGTTTTACTACCATGTGTGGTTATGTCATTGTTTAAAGGTTAGTATGTTTATCTGTCAGCTGTCAGTGAAGATAACTATGAAGATATGTCATTAAGAATGTACTATTTGTTGGTAGATACTGATTTTATTGTGTATTTTAAGTAAAATGGCAGTTTTAGTATTCTTGGAGATATGTGTTGTCAAAATTGGCCCATTAGTTATTTAAAGAATGTCTGAAACTTATTGAACATGATATTGTCTTTATTGTCTGTTATTTCTCTTTAAAAATAGTGCAATTTTCTGTGGCACATGCTCAGTGATATTTAAGAGATCCATGAGAAAAAAAAAATTGAAAAAAAAATACATTATATAAAATTAATTATAAAAACAAACTATTACTTCATTAAAATGCATGTATACATTTAGTAAAAAATAACATTTATAATAAAAAGTTACAATTTGGTTAATAAATTACTGCCCTTTCAGTGGTTCAGTGATAAGTGAGTATTTACGATGCTAAAAATAGAATTTTGATATTGGTGGTCAGTAAAGTACAAACAAGCAAGTAATTAACTGCATTTATATAAAAAAAAAAACGTTTAAAAGTTATGGACTGTTTTGTGCTCTATAACAAGGACTCTTTCCTTGTAAACAATGTAAAATACTGCTACACCAGTAATACATTAAGATCCTTCTTAAAAGAACTGCATGAGTCATTTTGAACTTTGAATTCAGTAATTACAAATTTGTGCAATTATAGTGAAAATCTTGTAGATTTTTAATGTTTAATAATGGTACAAGAATATGAAACCTTTTGGATCATCTTTCAAAGATAAGTAGTATAATTCATTTTCCTTTTCACCAGTAGTGCAATTTGTATAATACTAATGCTACATTATTAATAGGCTTATCCAATCAAAACATTAATGTCAAAATTGGTGGGTATGCAAGTTAAGAATATATTTAAAAAAAGAAGTAAAACCACTGTAAATCAATCATCATTGCATGCAGGTATATATATTCCATAATATATGTGTATATATATATATATATACACAAAAATATTTTCTGTCCTGTCAGCCTATCTAAAATAAATCTTTGTAAGAACCTGTACTAGAAGCTCATGCCACATTTTCAACAAATTATCTTACATGTTTCCACCTAGAGGGCTAGGTAATTTTATTTTGAAAAAGTTCATTTCTAGGCTTTCAAAGTTTGTAACAATAATCTCTAGGACTAAGGTCACCATTTGTAGCCTTATATTTCAGAAACCACATGGGCTTTCAGCAGGTAGGTTATTTCTGGCTTTGCATTTATTGGAACTATTCTCACATATTTAAAGATAGCAACTGTACATGCTTAGATCTAGTTTCAGAATAAATATCATTCTATTTAGTATTAGATTTCATTTTTAACTTTTAATTTCAAAACAAACAAATTTATTTTTTGTGGCTTGAATTTCAAAGCTGAGTTCTCTGCATCATATTTGAAACATTGGCAGGTGGTAGCTTAGTTGGTTAAGTACTAATGTTGTTGGCTTACTTTGTTAAGTCCATTATCAAAAATGAACTCTTGTGACACACAGTATATGTTACATATATACATTAAGCCAAGAAAAAACAAAACATGTTTATCATCCAGAGTTTTCAAACACAGAAGGAGGAGGTCCTTTGTTTTTAAATGATCTCTTTGAATGAAAGTTTTTATTCTTTTTAATGATTGTTACTTGTTTTAAAAGAGTCCATGTTGAGCAGAAGTCTTTGTTCCAAAATGTACTTATCATCTGCTGACTCTATAGCTATTTCTTGATTTTCAGTGTTTCATCTCTCTGCACATCAATGCACTGAGAACACCAGCTTCAGTCTTTTATATTCTATTTGAATGCCTTAGACAAATTCTAATTTGCAAATTACTCCCCCACCTTCAGTGCACCCTCTATTTAGGTACTGTATATAAGCACCTCATTTCAATAATGTAATCACTTTTTCTCAACAAAGCAATCATCATAGGTTTTCATCAACATGAGTGTCCTGATTATTTACTATTTATGTTGTGAATTTCAATGTGATTGGTATTTCTACAATTTGCAAATTTCTCCCCCAACTTCAGAGCACCCTCTATTTAGGTACTGTATATAAGCACCTAATTTCAATAATGTAATCACTTTTTCTCAACAAAGCAATCATTATAGGTTTTCATCAACATGAGTGTCCTGATTATTTACTATTTATGTTGCGAATTTCAATGTGATTGGTATTTCTACAATTCGTTTATAGTTGTACATTACTTCACAAGAACAGACAAACTTAACAATGGGTATGAGTTACCAAGTTAATATTTCTAATACAGAGGTCAATCAGACTCTTTATCTTCCACCTCTGATATCTGGTGTTTGTCAATAGCAAGGGAAGATGTCACTCTCAGCTGTTTTATAAGTTGGGTATTTTAGAAGGGTCTTGCTTTGTTTATGGTGGCTTTGTATAAGGCATCCTTATCCATTTTCTTTAGCTGTTCTAAATAATGGAAGGTTTTTAAATATCCAGTTCTATCAGGCTATTAAAATTCTTTCATATTATTCAGCCCAATTGATCTTTTCAGTTACTGAATTGGGATTTTACAGTTGTTTTACATGCATTGTCTCATCCTCCTTTTGAGCCCTTACTTTTGTGTTCTTTGTTCCATCTTTTTCTTAAATTGTTTTTGTTTTATTGTTGTTGGCCTGTGAACATCATCAGTTGGAGCTGTTTGCAGTTTATGTGATGGACTCTGTCATTCCACATTTGTCCTGTTTTACCCTCATTGGTCTTTTCTTCCCAAGACTGGCAGGTAGGTAAGGGGAAAGATCCTTTTCACCATTCCATTTGCCAATCATTTCTCATCTTTATGATTTGCCCAATCATGATTGTTTGTTTTGTCCTTTCAGGGCCCTCAAGTGTTATGTGATTTGTACCAACTTGTTCTGAGGTACTAGGAACTGATTGTTCATTCATTGGGATTCTTGACTTTCCCATGACTTTTCTCCCATTACCTTCACAAGGTGGCTTCACAAATAGATTCACATGGCCTATAATGAATTATTGTTATAAAAGAGGAATCTCTTACATGTTACATTTTATCAGGTTTATCATATCTCACCTCATTGAATTACTCTTTGGAAGACATTTTGTAGGCTGATTTGTGAACTAATAGTAGCACGTTTATATCTCATTACTCACATGATTTGGCAGTTTCCTCTTCTGAGGGTTTTGACCACCCCTATAACTATTTTGATCACATCTGTCAGACTTTAACCAGAGGTGAGTATTTTCTTAAATCATATTTCTGTTTTCCTTTCAGGGTATCTTTATTTTTCACTTCCCACTCTGGTGAGTGTTGCATAGGCAGGTGTGCCTTCTCTTCTGAATTCCACACTAGAAACCACTTTTACTATAATTACTACAGGTTGCAACAGACACTGTTGAAATGGGATGTTCCATAAGACCATCTAGGAACCTACCAGATGGTATTATTTTATTGTAAATTATGTGAATTTCCACCCACAGTACATAAATTAAGTTCTGGGTGAAAAGCATACCTGTTCTGGATGTTATTCTTCTATTGACACACCCATGATCTATGCTGGAGCTTTCTGTATGGATAATGTTGTCACCAGCCCCTCCACCTTATCAATGATGGATTATAGCTGTATGTGAGAGAAGAGGTACATTTTGAAGTTAACATTTTCTTAAATTGAAAACATATGTGCAACAATACTTACCTCCATACTCCAAGGGCAGTTAAGTGTGGCATAAAAGACTGAAGCAAGCAAGAAAAAAATCAAACCATGTTTAGATGGGATAAGAAAGAAATTTTTGCAATTAAATAACAGTTGAAATTGTGAGATGTGGTTGATATTATTAGAAATATGTATTTCATTTTAGGAAATGTTAAATTTTACTGCAGAAATATTCTCTTCATCACTGTTCAATTACAATTACAATGTAAAAAAATCATTTTTATATATAATAATAAAAATGCTATTTGGATAAATAAACTGCTTGATATTAACGTTTTTCACTAGTGCAGTGGTAAGTCCATGGATTTGTAACACTAAAATCAGGGGTTCAGTTCTCCTCAGAGGACTCAGCAGATAGCCTGATGTAGCTTTGGTGTAAGAAAACATACACACATACTTTTGATGTTAAACTTTGCATTTCTTATTTCTGTGAATGATATGTTTATGTTAATGTGGTTGCTTTCAATTCTAGGTCAGCATGAAGATTGCAAGGGCAGAAAATTTAACAACAGCTAAATCAAATAGTTGTGTAAGTTATATTTTGTATTGTATTATTTACTTTTTAAGTCACAAGTTATATAAAAAAACACATTTAGTAGTCATAGTACATTTGTAAGTGCAGTGTATCTTTTGGTGTTTACTGTTTTTATTTGCTTTTTTTTGTTTCATTCTGGGACATTATAATATTTATTCTTTTTCCATGTCCAGTACCTTCCCATTATTTACCTGCTTAACTCCTAGGTTTCTTGATTCATTATTTATGATCAAAGTTGATTAGAGTTCTGGATCATTCAGTTCTGCTGCAATCACTTAGATCTTCCTAATTTTAATATGTAGTCTTTCATCACATTTGAGTGGGTTATTTCTGAAGGACTGAGAAAGCCAATTTTTCAGGATGCTGTCTTAGGTTTATTCACCAAGTGATTTGATACCAATTATATGTCTCACCTTTTAGACTTGTTTCAGTTTTATACATATTTTGTTTGGTGGTTTGCAGTTTACCTGACTTCCACCTTTTGGTGTATTTTACTAACATCATTACTTGGATGTCTAGCTTTAGTTAGCTTCTTCCAAACAGGGGTGGTTATAACATTTTCATTTGGTTCTTTCACATTTAGCTTGGGTAGTTGAAATTTCTAGTTTTATAACTTTTACCTGTTACATTCCTCATATTCTAGTCTATTTGGACAGTGTACTTTTGAACAACTTCTCAATTTTAACCATCAATTCTTCTCCTTGAATGCACTTGAAGGAGTTCTGTGTTATCCAACCCATTATGGTTCACTATCTTACTGGTAGTGGGGTTCCAAAGCATTGGAATATTTGGTTTGTACAGGAGCACTTTTCACTTAGGATCTAGTAAAATCACAGTCTTTTCAGGGGATGCTGCATGACCCATGTTCTGTTGTTAGGGTTCCTTTGAATTTTACTCTTAACTTTTATCCTTCTCTCTTTGACTATATACATAGGTGGTTGAATATATCCTCCATGATATTGGGTTTACTGCTCCCTCCCTCATCTGGATTGTTTCTCTTTCCTAATGTCAATCTACAAAGGCAAGGGCATGGTTCAATCAATAAGAGGCTTCAGGACAACAGACTACAAATGAAAAGTCTTATTATGTTAATATCCTGACCCTGCAAGTCTAGTGCCCTTAAGTTCATTTTTTCTTTTGTCTAGATTTAACTAAACATGTTTCATTCTGGCTATTTAATGGTGGTGGCTTATATTACTCACCAAGAGGACACTCTTGCTTATTCCCTTTGTGGTAAGCAGTAGATCTCTCTTTGAACCTACACGTTGACATACATCTCCTGAAGTTTCATGTTTCAGGTGTTTTTGCTCTCATTGCTGATCATCTTTCCAGTCCAAACACTTTTTCTTTGAAGAAAGAACCTCTTAGTTTTCAAATGTTTGGTGGCTCTGCTTCCTCTGGGGCACTCCTCCATGAGAAGCTTTTTATTTTTTTGTTTGAGTTACTCTTTTGTTTTTGGCTTCTGATTCAACATCCATTTACCATGGCTATTGACATTTTCAGACAGGACAAGATCCAGTTTATAACTTTAGTTTTTCTCATTCCATCTGTCTTCTTCCCAAGATGTTTGTTCATCCATTTCACTCTGAGTCGGGTTATTCTGATTTATCCTTCCTGGCTGACACAGATCTAGTTTTCTTGGCTGTTCTGGCTTGATATGTCATTTTTGTTCTGAAATGATTTTACTAACATACACTTTGGGGATTCATGTGACATATTATTTTTTACTTTTTTGTTTTATGCCATCTTCCACCTTTATTCTTGGTTGGATCTGGATGCATTGTATGTCTAATATGTGCTGTAGGTTGCTCTTTTACTTTCAAGGCATTTATTTGTTGAATACATTTCTCACAGTTTCATTCCCTTACAGTATTCCTTTGTCTGTAATTTTTTCCACTTTTCTCCTTTACTCTTTGGGTTTAAATTGTGGTTTGATTGGCCTTTTATTCCTTGTCTTTTTTTTCCCTTCATCAATTACTGGTATTTCCACTTCAATCAGACACATTCACTTTTCCCTGCATGTCAACCCTGTCATCCATTAGGGGTACTTTGTTTCTCAAGCACTGGTTCTATACCTCATTTGTCCATCCCTCATTCTCTAATTTAGGTAGTTACCTCTCCCTTGTTGGGGTACCATCATCCACCTCTTGCCACCCTTCACTCTATGGTGAAACAGTAACTGAGTAAGATTTCTTTCTTTTGTTATACATCTTATCTGTCAGTGGTCTGTTCCATATTTTGACCAGGGTCTTGCTCTGAAGTGAGTGGTATTTTCCAGCTATACTTTAATCCTAAGAATTATACTAAAACTTCCATTTTAAGGCAATTTTAACTTCACTTTTATAATTTCCATAACCACAAAATGCTCACTGTTTATGAGAATTGCATAAACTAGATATGGGGTGTTTTACAAGATTGCTAATCAGTTATTCATTAAGATATATTTGCTTTATAAATATGCCCTTCCCAGATCATACTAACCAATGGACTTCATGGATAAAACAGAAGGGATTATCTGCCCATCCCTGCTATTCCTTAGATTAAATAAATCAGGTTTGGCCTGCTTTTCAAAATAGGGTTTTTTGGTCATCCATTGCACTGTCTCTGGTGTGGATGTTCCTCCTGATTCTACACTACATTTTTTTTCCTCCTTTCTTCGAATGGAGTATTGGAGTCTTTACCACTTTGCAGTTCCAAGCTGCTGGAGTGTTGGACCATGGAGGTATCCTTCTGAATGTGATAGTGATATACAATAAATAAAGATACAACCATTTAGTTGAGAATAGGTCAGTGGTGTTCTGCTGGTGTAGATGATGAAATGTTCTCCAATCTGGTGCTCCATTTTTGTACAGGTTTATCAAAATGGATGTATTAGTTTTGGAGTAAGCAGTCACAATTGCAGTTCACCCCTTTGATTGAGATCCCTCATCCTACTCCACACAAACCTCAGTGGCTGGGTTTTGGATTCAGAGCAGAACCAATCAACATAATTCCTCACACATGTATTATAAGTGTCTCTCTTTTCTCACTTGTTTATACTCTTTACTCCCTCCACCTGTGTTGTTGGTCATGGTGGTGGAACTTGCAGATTTATATGGTTATTCCTCTTGCCCTATCTCTCGGTGATTTTCTTGTTCTAAGATTGTTACTGTGCTTGGAACAGTTCCTGTTTGATTAGTTTTGAGTATGATTTTGTTTGTTTGTTTTTGGAATTTCATGCAAAGCTACACAAGGGAGCTATATGCATTAGCCTTCCATAATTTAGCAGTATAAGACTAGAGGAAAGGCAGATAGTCATTACTGCCCACTGCCAACTCTTGGGCTACACTTTTACCAATAAATAGTGGGGTTTACCATCACATTATAACACCCTCACAACAGAAAGGGCAAGCATGTTTGATGTGATGGGAATCAAACCTACAACCCTCAAATTATGCATCAAGTGCCCTAACCACCTCACCATGCTGGACCTTGAATGTGATAGTTTATATTACAGAGACATTTTAACTCTACCAGTCATCCAGATGTCAAGTTCTTGTATAGGTCGAATACGTTTTCACATTCATAGACTGGGGAACTATGAAATTCTCTCCAGTATGTTGATCTTGAGATGAAGACAGTATGATTCTCTTTCCTACCTGGTAGCTGGGTTTTAGATTGTAGTTGATTTGCTGATGGTATATATTCCTCAACCTTTCTCTCATGTGGATGTCAATTTCCAGTTGTTGGGTTTTGTATGCAGTTGACTTGCTCTATATTGTCCACTGCATCTTAGCCACTGTTCACCTAGCAGTACATCCTTTAACTGACATTGACATTGATGTACACTATGGGATTGAGATTCCAATACTGTATGTTTTGGATCTCTATTCAACCATTTTTCTTTCCCGTTTGAATGTGCTCCTCCCAATTTCTACCCATGTCTGTGGCATCTCTTTCCCACTGGATGAAGAGTGTATCTAGTACAGAAGTGGTGTGGTGTTCTTCAGATGTTTTCAAAGGATGCTTCTTTCCCATGCACCAGTTCCTTCACTCTCCACTTATTCAATGTGAGATTTTAGCTATTTATGTGAGAGGAGGTGCCACATTAAAAGTTATAATTCTAAATATTCTGACCTATATGCTTAATTTTTATATTATTCTGTCTACCAATCTTAATTGGTTTTCAGCTTCTTGTGATGGCATTAGTATTACTATCATTTTGTTTGGTTTTGCCTGTTGGGAGGCATGTTTCAAATTACCTGTACACCTCATACCTCCCCAATGGCATAGTGGTATATTTGCAGACTTAAAATGCTAGAATTCTGGTTTTGATACTCATGGTATGAAATGCAAAGTTAGCCTATTGTATAGCTTTATGATTAACTTCAAACAAACAAATACATCTTACAGGTGCCTTGCATACTGGGACTTTAATGTTATTCCACATACCTTTACTCTACCTACCTTTGAACCTATGACTTCTTATTCCCTATACAATATATTCCTTTAAAATTATTTCCTCTTTCTTACCTATGGTCAGTGCATGTGCCATTGTTTCTTTTCACACTCTGTTCCATTTCTCCTACACTGTATACCCTTTTCTATTTAAATCACACTTTTCTTCTTAAAACATCTGTGGCACTTAAGTATAAGAGTGTATTCACACTCATATCTTTTCTTTTAATTTCTGATCTTTATTTCTAATCAGATTCAGGTTGCCTCCTTTATCTTCTATATGTTATTATATAGCTTGCAGTTTTCCTTTTATGGTTTCTGAGCCTGTGTCTTCATTCCATGGATCCATTCTTGCACTTGTGGTCTTTCTCCTGTTATTCTCATTGGATGACTCTGACATCTCATCCATTTGGTACACACTTCACTGAATGTAGATGTATATTGTTGTTTTCAGATGCCTCCCATCAAATCTGTCACCTTAATCATTTTTTTGCTGCTCACGTCTGTTGTATATTGGGGAGATTGTTTTTGCTGTCATATTGACAACCCTTCATATTTTAGTAATATATTATCTCAAGTCAATTATCTGTTTCTTTTTTGTTGGGCTATGAACTGCCTTTGTTAACTGTTCTTCACATATCATGCAATATCTGATTGGATAAGTTTTCTTCTTTCATACCCTATTTTTAAAGAGTCATCTAGTACCTTACAGGATCATTGGCAAGTATTGCTTGCCGGGGTATACTTAAAATCTGCACAGTTTACAGATGTTCTGGTCCAATATAATGCTTACCTATGGAATGAGGTGTGTCCACAAGACTGTTTGAAGAATACTTGTATTGCTCATTTTTTGAAAAAAAATTCAGTCTATACCCACTCATGGACTATCATAAGTAAAGAAGACAGAGGATTTGAGCCAATCCTCCATGCCTAGTTTAACACCTAGTGCTGGCCTGCTTTTAAAAATAGGGTTTTTATAGTCACCCATTGCACTGGCTAACAGGGATACACTCCTCTAAATTCTTACCACATCTTTGTTCCTTATTGTTATTTAAATAGAGCATGGAATCTTTGCCAGTTACTAATGTACAGTCAGTTTGGTGGTGGACCATGGAAGCTGCTTCCAGAGTGTGACCAGTTACATTCAATAAAGATTTGGGCTGTGATGTTTTTTCCATCTATTACTGTTTAAACCATATATTGGCTTTCCACCATATTGTTGCTACTCAGAAGTAGCATTCCTAGATGGAATGTTGCTGGAGTGGTGCAGAACCAGATAGCATACATTCTTACTCAGTTGTGGAACAAATGTTACTTTTCCATTCTGACTCACTAGGATTGAAGTGAGGATGGTAGAGATCCTTTTTTTATTGAGGTTTGGAAAGCAAAATCCTGGTGCTACTAGTTAAAGACTGGCATGTTATTGCACTTCTGAAAACCTCATGCAGGTGTTGGACTGTGCCTGTATCGTCCAATTATTCTTGCAACACTATTCTTCCCTTCCTTGAGTGTGCCACTATACTTTTTTGAGATATAGTGCATCACACTCTTTAGGTTTCCTTCAGGCAATTTCCAAAGGTGACTTATCCAGGTGAAAGTTTTTAATAGTCTCTCCACTGATTCAGATATGAGAGAAGAGGTTACTTATAATATCAGAAGTTAACATTTTCCAAAGCTGAAAATGTATTTCTGATAAGTACCATTCTGAACATTTCCCATTTTTCCACCCCACTTCTAGTTCATCTTACTTTCATGCTTAATCTCAAAATGATGACTCAACAATCAATATAGAGGGAGTCAGCTGAGCAAGGAGGCTGTTTCATAGTTCTATTGGTGGAGGGTTGTCAGATGATTATATGTATGCAACAATGAGGGTGGAGTTAGGCTAGTGATGAACAAAAACTTTAATATATAGGTGACAGCAATGAATTAGGAAAGCTATATATTAGAGGAGGTAAGTATCTATGAAAAATATGATTTCATTGTTGGAAAATGTTAACTTTGTTATTTCTAAGGGCCTAGTTTTTATAGTGAAACAGGTTATAGTATAGTCACACTTGAACCCTTTATTTTTGTTTAACCTGATCATATGGTTTATGTGCTGTTAATGAAATTTATCTTTATAATTTTTAATAGTTAACGTATATCAAGTGATAATTCTTTACAAATTGAGAATAATGTTTGTATAATAAACTGCCATGAATTATCTAATTTCTTATCCAATGAAGCCTTCAAAAGATGTTATGAAATTCAGGAAAATAATTAGGTCATAATTAAACTATTTATTTACATATTCACCATCAGTGATTAAATAACATTGAAAACAAACTTGTATGTAAGAGTGTATACCATTGTAAAAGTATGCAGTCACACAAAAAAGAAAGTATCAGAATAACAATTCCTGAACCCATACTTATATCATTATATCAGAATAACAATTCCTGAACCCATACTTATATCATTATATCAGAATAACAATTCCTGAACCCATACTTATATCATTAAATGAAATTTTTTTGCAAAGATACTTTCTTATAACTTGTATTTTCCAAAATAATGATTTTCATAACACAGTGGTTTGAGTTTCAAAAATACACTTGAAGGTGAAATATTATACTTTTATGGAAGTTGTGAAATGTATTTCAATTTTTTTTTAAGTAGATATGAATATATTTCAAAAGTTTTTGTGTTGTAAATTCTCAGAACATTTCAGTTAGTACTGTTGGAGATACTGCTGCAATAGTTCCAGCTGAGAAAAGTGACATTTCCATGGATGTTATGCCTTTTAGTAACAGGAAAGATACTGTAATGTATGCCCAGTTAGGATGTCCATACATGTCAGACAGCAGAGGGTCTGATGTTGACCACTATACAAAACTTGGCCATCATACAGCTATGCTTTGGAAAAAAAATAATCTGATAGATGTTACTGTTCAAATAGGAACACACACTTTTCAAGCTCATAAAGCTGTTTTATCATGCTTCTCTCCTGTCTTCAAGCAACATATCTGTGAAAAAGAAATTAACAAAATAAGCAAGGTATTCATAATTTATTCTCATATATGTTAACAGTGCATGTGGCTTATTGAGTGTGTTATTTATCAGTTGAAGAAAATTAATTTTCTTATTTCTGTTTCCAAGCTTGAAAAGAGGTGTATGTCATGTGTGGATACAAACTGTTTTGGTTTTAGATATTTAAACTCAAAAGCCACAATGTTTGAGGATAAAAGTAATGAGCAATTCTGTTTTACATGCTTTACTAAAGTTAATTAGTATCATAATAATTACAAAATACATTTTGGGTTGTGTGAATATTTATTAATCAGTTTAAGTTATGCATTGTAAGTTTTGAATATTTAAATGTCATTAAGTGCTACATCATCATTGTTATTAATTACAGTGTTTGTTTCCATTTCAGTAGATGAAAAGCCTAAAATACAGTAAATTTTTCAAATAAAACTATAAGAATCTGGATTTATGTAAAACATATCACATGTGCAATGATTTACAATTGAAAGTCATTTTAAGTATGAAAATGAAACAAATGGTACAATACTGTAAATGCAGGTGTACATCTATTTAGTATTTCCTAAAATAGATAATGTTAGAAGACAGGATAGAATATTATAACTGTTAATTAATAATCTAAATATAGGTAGTTTCTCCTGATACAAGATTTCCGCTGCTCTATTAATCAGTATATGTATTGCTATACACATGTATCAACATCACACATCAACTCGTACACTAGTAGCATGAAATAGACTTTGGTAGCCTCATGGCTATTTTCTGAAGTTATATCTTGATAATTGCAACCCTATAATGTGCTGCCATCAAATTTAACACTTTTTTCAGGCATCATAAAATAAATAATCAGTGATAGAACTCACCCAATTTAAGGTTTTTTACAAAACTTCTGGTAAGCTAATATTAATATTTGTTTTGTTTTTACATTATATATCAATATACATTTAGATGAACACAACTTCCTTACTGTAAATGGAGAAACTATGATTTTCAGGTGACTTGGGATGATATATCTAAGACCTTGCAATATGCTTTGTAATAACTTCTAACACTCTGCTGCATCAGGTAATTGATTCTTGTGAAACTTTGAAGTACATTTGACCAAATAAAATCACCTGATAGTTTGGCAAGCAAAAGTTGCAACACCATTTCAGTCAAGCTTTGAACTTGGTAGGTATCATGTTCAGTTTTGCAAAGTGTTGATTTTTTAGACATGACATCTACTAGCACCTGCTGTTTTAAACTCTGAAATAAACAAACAATTATCAGACAACATAGTGCAAACATTTGTTGGCTTAGAAAGACACTTCCTTTCAGTTATTGTTTTTTTTCAACCAAACAACTGTTTTAGCTGCTTATCAATTAGTTCAAAACAGTCGTTAGAGCAATTTCTGAATTTGTCACTTCTTCATCTGGTTCATCAGGAACTGCCAGATAAATACTGTCAGTTCTTTTATCTGCACTCTAATGCTTGATGAAGTCAAACACCTAAATGTACAGACTCATCTCAACTTTGCACTGTCTGTCCATAAACATATTCATTCCAGTGAAATGGTTAAAAAAAGTGGTCAAGATATTTCTTGGGTGTATCCCACCAGTGGAGAAATCTTCATAGTCATGTTCACAGGGACTTGTGGGATGGTATAACATTTCATCCAAGTACTCTTGGCCAACACTAGTCTCAAAGTGTTGGTGGTACAGTGTTATAGGTATACTTGTAGACTCCAACCTTTGGTTGAATATTTGACCTCTATTCTATGTAAAAGGGCAACAAGTTTATGTCAGCAGCTTGTCTGTTGGGTTTTTGTGAAATATGTGATCCATGGTTTCCCTGGAAGGATGTCTCCCAGCTTGGAGAGGCTCATGACTGTTCCACAGTTCACTGTTTTTACTATTTGGTGCCTACTACATCACCTGCTATTGAAACCCATAGACACCCATCTCTATGACAACTCTTGGAAAATTATTAGTCAATCTTTTTTTTTTTTTCATTTTAATTAGTATGGTCCCAACAAGAATCTATTCTGCAATCAGTTCTTAAAGCATAATTTAAGACATGTTGGAATATAACAGTTACATCTTAGAAATTTTTGTATTTACTGTATGAAGATCACAGTATTTAACCTGTAAGTACTTTTATGGGGTCCATGTGGATCTCAGTCAAATGATATTAACACCCAATCTATTAGGTTTACATAGAGATTTTTCTTTATTGGAATAGATGAAGAATGAAGTGTTTCTTTGAAAGTTTCTTAATGAATATTTTCCCTATCTGCAATAGCTAGAGCTTATGTAGGTAAGTTATTCCTCCTGTTCTGTTCAAAATTCAAGTACATCTATTTTAGATGAATTGGACAGAATATAATTTTAAACAAATAAAAAAGGGATTGAATTAATAAAATATATTTCTTTTAATAGCTTTTACTATTTTGTGTTGAATATTAAAATTTAATTTGAACTTATAAGAAACTCAAAGATTACTTAATTGTTTCATATCTTTGTGAGAATCATTGTCAAACCCAAAACATAATAGGAGGGCTAAGTGCATGTCAAGACTAAGTGAGTATTTAAGGGTTGAAGTTTATCAGGTGCAGGAAGTATGCCCATTCATTGCCAATTAGAACCTGAATTTCAATTTTTATGTAAGAATATAGAATTTTTCCTATTATAACTTATATTTTTGTCAACCACAACATTAAGATAATTATTCATTTTCAGCTTTGCATTGATGGAATCACACCAGCAGCTTTTGAATTTCTTCTAAAGTTCATGTATACTGGACAAATGAAGCCAGGAATTCAAATAATCGGAGATGTATATCATGCTTCTCGCAAACTTGGGATTAAGGAAATATCTGAAAAATGCATTAAGGTGAGGAAATACTTTACCTACTCTTTACATAAATGATAAATTATAATAAGTTATTTCTGTATTTAAATTAAGGTGATATTCAAATTGTTTGTTCAAATAATGTTCAAAACATCTTGTATTGAAAAAAAATGTGTACTTCCTTTATTCAGGTATTTTACTTGTGGAATTTCTTAAAGATGTAAGATACTTGAGAATGTAAGTATATATAATTCCCCAGGAAGTACATGTATAAGTTGGACAAAAATAACATTTGGAAATCGTAATTTCAGAGTTGATACCTCATCTCTTCACATAGAAGTAGTTACCTTTCTCACATGCATGCCAAAGAGATTTGAATGTCACTAGCCTTGAGGCAACTACTATTTGACTTGATGCAATTTAACATGAATTGAGTTACTGAATAATGATATACCACAAACTTGGGTTACTTTGAACACTTTTTTGATGTGAAAATTTGCCACTTGAAAGATACTACAGTTCACTTGATTTAGGTATTATTAAAATATGGAGCCTAGGTATACTGTTCTTTTCTGTAAGTTATTATAATGTTCATATCCAACTTCTTGAAAATTAAAGAAAAAAGTTATACTATTCAAAGTAACCCAAAAAGTGAGGCTACTTTGAACACTTCTCTAAATTATTGATTCATCGTATCTTGTATTTGGGGCTATTTTGACCAGGCTTACGTGTTTTCTGATGTAATATGAAATACTCAAACTAATAACATGATTGGTTAGTCAGACATAAAAATTTATTATATTATCACAGAACATCTTTTCCATATCTAAAACCCTGTAAATTCACCTTTTCTTGATAGGTTTCACATTTTTTTGAGGTATAATGTTGATGGTATTTCTCCAAACATTCAGTATTTTATCTTTAAATCTTGACTAGCTGCATCTGTGTGCTGTATTCTTGATAAGGACACTGACAATGGCACCTACTTTCCAGGGAATTTGTAACCTTTATAATTAACCATAAACTCTCTCAGTGATATTCTTTTTCCGTACTTTTCTCTGCAGATCCTATTGCTAAGTCTTGCTAACCAGCTTTGTCTGTAGAACTGCATCCTGCACCTAGTTTCCCAGTTTCAATTTTTGATTATTTTTTAGGTTCGTTCTCTGATCCACTATGTGCTTTACTTGCTGTATCACTTTCTCCTTCATCATTCTGGGTTTCACTATTGGACTTCTTTCTTGATGATCCTGGAAATGGATCTTTCAGCTGGATCAGATCATGATGGCCAATACTATTTTCTTAGGGAATATTAATTTTCTTTCATTGTCATAGAGGGTAACTCTCGACACCATCAACTTCCCTTATTGTCTTCAACATGCTTCAAAAAACATCTGATACACTGTTCCTTACACTTTCCAAATCTTCCTGAGTGATGGTTGAATCTGCATTCAGCAGCCTGTTCAAGACCTGTGATAGATGTAGAGGGAAGATGCCCAACTTCTTTAATCCAGCTTACTAGTTTGTACTTGTTTTAGTGTCATTAGGATATACGAGAACATAAGTCTTTTTCAACAGTGATATAAATACATTCTTTTCCTGGGTTTTGGCATTCTTCTAATCATCTATGATTTTTCTCTAATACTATTTCAAGAGTCTGTAAAGTGCAATATCAATGATTGCATCATATGTGTTCCTTTGGGTGACAAACAAAAAGAGATATTGTTCTGCTCAGGAAGTCTCAAAACATCTTCTGTGAAATGGCTATTCAGATTGCCTCCAGTAACTACTTTTCCCAGGAGATAGAAATGAACTTTGGAAAAAGTCTGTGAAACAACAAGCATTAAACCAGCCACACCAGCTCCTGTTATGTTGGATTCATTTAGGTCCTTCATCAGACCATGTTTTCCCAAGGATTTTTGTTTTATAAACCATATAACTTGGTATCATTTCACCTGCTGCATATCTAGAAAATGTCACTGAAAGGGATGAATTAGAACTTTTAATTTTCTCTGCCTACTTTACTACTCATTTGAAAATTCATTTCTTGACCCCAGCATCATCACACAGATTTGTTTCTTCATAGTTCAAGATGTTTTGTGGGGCACTTGCATGGTCACCAAACTTCAGTACCTACTCTGGATGTTCAAAGTACTTTTTAACCTATTTAGCACTCACACTTTCCCATGATCTTTTTATGTTTTGACATGTTCTGCAGACAATATCATCTTTATGCCTGTCTGTGAAAGATATTGCACACTCAAGCAATGGGAAGTTGTTGGAAAACTTCTTTGTAGTACAGACCTATGTGTTTAAATAAGTCTTTGCCAGAATTCTTGCATAAAAAATTGTCATTTGGAAACCCTTAATCTGCCATAACTTTTATATTATCCCCAAATCACTGCTCCTCTGTTTCAAAGAAGACTTGGATGTCCTACTTTTCCCCATATTTTTCTTTAATTTATCACTTAACTTTTCAAGGGGAATCTTGTATTCTTTACTGGTTTTTCTAAGAGACATTTACTTTCTTTTTGTCTTATCTAGGGGTAATTTTAACATCTCTGTCCATGTAGCTCCTATCGTGATGAGAATCAGACCATCATTTGCAGTATCTGGTCATTTTGACGGATGTGACTTCTTTTGCTGAATATAAATAATCACTGATATGAATTATATATAGGGTGACCTGAAATTTAAAACAACACTTCGTATTAGACAACTCTAATACATATGTATTGAAAATGAAAAGCTGTTTAGTCAACTGAACCTCATGGAGAACATTAGATAAATTAGACAAAAGTTGTCTCTCACTGGTACAGCAGTAGGTATTTGGATTTACAAAGATAAAATCAGGGGTTTGATTCCCCTTGGTAGATTCAGCAGATAGCCCAATGTGGCTTTGCTATAAGAAAATACACAGACAAAAGTTTGGAGTTACACTGAATGGGGGGTGTTACTTTGAACTTGCTAAACAATAAAGTCATCTAACAGGTAGGTTCAGCTTTTACTCAGAGGCTGTGTGTGCAGAGTATACTTTACACTTAAGCTAGATTTGGTGACACACCCTAGGAGATTTACACTTAGTCCCGAGTGAGTGATTCTAATTCACACTTAGACCTTATTACTACTATAACTTTGGAAGGCTTGTTAATTGTCATGATCATTGCAATCATTGTTCATCATGCATGGTTACTTAGCTGCCTCCTCCTGTCTTGTAAATCAAATTTCTTTCTCTCAGTCAGGTATAATATGTTGGATAGAAACCTTTACTTGATTTACTTTGAGCAAATTCCTTTTCTTTTATGGTGGCTATTTGGCTGTGGGGGACTTATCCCAAGATTTAAACCCTTTCTCACATCCACTCAGTGTTTGGTACTTTGGGGCATTTCCTTTTAGTCATTTGATTTTGCAATTCTTATACTTTTTCTGCATGAAAAATTGTTTTGCTTTTAGAGCCTTGCTTTGTTGGAACTGCTCATTCCTTTGGGAAATGCACTGCTGCATCTCCTACAGTGGACCTCATTGGCCTAGGATTTTTTTTACAGGGATCCTTTGTACTCTTCTGTGCACCTCTTCCTAAGCAATTATGCTGGTGACAGGACCATTCCTGCACTACTTCCTGTTATCCCTTTGATGCCTCTCAATTTATGTTTATCCCATCTTTAATTGAGGCATATTTTTAGTTGTGAGAAAGACTTCTGACATTTTGTTGAATATGCATCTCTTAGATACAGTTGCCACCATTCTTAGATATAAGCTTTCTCTTTTATGGTTTGCCATTCTTCGACCTTAAGCCCTAGCTGTCAGTATTCTTTGCTGGGCCTGTTCTCTTACTTCATTCTATGTGTCTATTTCCCTAGTTGTCTCCTCCATTTGGATCTTGGCCAAACACATTCCTATTTTCTTGGCACCTATTGTTGGTGACTTTAAGTAGCTCATCCTTGATCCACATGACATTTGGACCCCTCCATTCCTCTCCTCAACTTCTCCTTTCTCTCTTTTACTTCACCCTTGTGCAACCCTTCTTCAGTGATGAATGTCTTTCCTCCATTCTCGCATAGGGACTTTGTTTGATTGATTACTTATCAGGCCAAGCTTTCTACTTTTGTGTCATTGTTCCACTGGTTTTATCTGTCTATGTTTGTGGTAAGATTTTTGCCATTTGTCTTTCTGCTACCCCTTTACTCTTATCATTCATACTGTGTAACACCTTTCTGCCTCTTTACTTCTCTGTTTGTTCATGACTCATCTGGTTCCTCCTTTACTGATTTTTGGATAGCTCTATCATGGTCTCTCTCCTTTCTCAATACCCAATGTTGTTTTTTTTTTCCTGTCCTTTTTACTCTGTTGTGTTATTAGCTCCTTTCCATCCTCCTCACCATATTTTCTTGCCAACTCAGTCCTTAGTGGAGTTTTGCAAAATCTCAAGAATGCTTTGTTCAAGCTGTGGACATCATGCCTTTTGTATTGTCTTTTTCTCCATGCTTGTTTCTTATTCTTATTTCAACTGCAATTACAGTCATTTGTTTGTTTATACTATAGGTGCTTGTCATACTCGCTTCCTCTGCACATATATCCTCCTCTTCAAGGATCAACTTTTCCTTCTTCAGACTTCATAAGATTGAGTAATTAACAGCACTTTTCTCTTGTCTCCCTTCCTTCTGTTTCTCACCTTTTGAACCATTTATACTTAGATCAGTTCCTGTATTCAGTTGGTCTGTTTGCACCTTAAGGTCCCTCTTTTCTTCTACTCTTATTGGATGGGTCTGTTAATTCCTCCTGTTGACATGTTCCTTTCATGGTGTTGATGCTTGCAAAGTTGTCATCATTATCATATTTTCCACTTCTTCTTCACTGGCCCTAGGATGGGGTCTTCCAGAAAAGTATGTGGACATTCTCCACACATTTATCTCCTTTTCTTCACCTTCTGGCTGTTTTTTCCCAGTTTTGGTGAAGTGTGCTGACTATTTCTCCTTCAGTGCCCCATTTTTATTTTATAGCATTCCACCAAGTAGTTGGACTTGTCTGCTAGATTATATTTACTTAAAATTTGCATCAAGCAATGATAATGGAAAACATTCATACCATCTACCCTAGCTTTGCCTGTGCCTAGTGTAGTTTGGGGTGTTCTGCAAAAACCACGAGTACATACATGCACACACAGATATATATGTACACACATACATGTCTTACTGTTTTATCTGACCATATGTATTCCATAAAATATCATGGAAAACATTAGCAGCAGGGACTTCTTTTGCCGACTTCTCTGGCTCTGCTTGTTGGCTTTTAAAAATATGGTTTTATGATTACATATTGCATTGTCTCCAGTAAAATACCAATTTAGACTAAAGTACTGATGAGAATCCAGACACATTCTCCTGATCTCCCCTTCACAATGAGTGGAGCATGGAAGACCCTTGTCACTCACCAGATCCCAACCGTGGGGGTGCTGAACCATGGAGAACTCATACCCATTGGACACAACCACTAGGGCTAGATAAAGGTATACTAATATGTTGAGAAGTGGGGCAGTAATTATGCTATCAGTGTATTGCAATTCACCTCTCACATAACACATATCCTTCACTCATACCTCTTGTACCATTCTCTTCCAGACTGAGTCTATCTACTAGAGTTGAGGTGTATACATATTACATATAGACCAATGCTACATAACTGTGGTACCCTCCTTGTGTAGCTAGGGTTCATCCTACATAGTCTGACACTTAAGGCGAGGCAAACACACATTACACAGGGCTAAAAGGCATAACTAATGTACCTTCCTCTATCAGCAGGAGTCTATCCTACAGAGCCTGATGGTAGAATTGAAGTAAGCAAACAAGGTATGGTCTAAACTTGCTCCAACCACATTACACATGTTGATTATCAGGCTGCTTGTGTAGGAGTCCTAAGATGGTCATGTTTATATTCCACCTGTCTCTGTTAGACGTATGGCTTCACAACCTCTTTTCTCTTCCTATATGAAACACAGACATCCACAGGTGTGCCCCTATGAAACCTTTGTCATTTGGTGTCAAACCCAATGAGCTTCCTTCAGGAATTTTCTGAAGAATGTTCATGTTGGTTAATTTTGCAATGATCCCATCACCTACTTAACATATGATTCTAGCTATATTTGTATAAAGGGGTGAAGTATCTTGTTATAAGTTAACATTTTCTTTACCTGAAGATTTATTTTCATTTGATACTCATTTTCACTCACATTTCTACCCATCCTCCCCACTTCTAGGGCATTTCTGTTTTTCTTGCCAATGAATGAAGTTTACATGAGTGCAAATATATGAGTTATTGCACATTGGTGTGTATCACCCTACTACTGATGGAGGGTTTTGTTGAATGATTACATCACCATGCAGTAGTGCAATTCACATTAAATCACATGAAATTAGGTGGGAGTTGTCTCAAGGCTAATAGCATGCAAATCTTTTTGACATATGCACAAGGAAAATAACTGTATCTGTGGTATTTATTGGAAAAATATTTTCAGGTGAGGAAAATGTTTATTTTACCAACTGTAACTAGTTATCAATCCTTGAAGCATACTGGTAAAAACTTTTTAATATTTAACTGCCTCTCTACTAAATAAGGTAACTGAAAGTGTATATTCTGATAATGAAATACTTGTCATAATCAAAACATGATAAAATTTTAACACTATATTAGTGAAAGTTTGGGTTGTAATTATATTACACACCTCCCTTGCCTATACATATGTTAGTTTGTGGTGTAAAGTGGTAGAACTATTTTATACTAATTATATGTTAAACTTAAATACACATACATAATTATGTATTTAAAATCTATGACTCCTCCATCTGGTCTATTTTAGTTTACCAAGACTGAATATTATAATTTAACCACTGCACTGTCTTCTTTATGATAAACATTTTAGAATCCATTACTCACATCATCGGTGGACACCATTTTTACAAAAGGCTTACTCATATAGTAACTGAAAATTTAAGTGATTGAAAGTACTTAGCTAATATAGTTATTCATTATGCCTAATACGAGGTAGCCTAATGCTGCTTAATTACATAAACTGTATTTAACCAACCAAACACATAACACAAAAAATATAAAAAATGGCCCTGTTAATTTTTTCTTCATTACTGTAGCTAAGACTGTTTGTTAGTTTTCTTCTGAAATGTGTTATGTATTAGGAAAATTGAAAAGAGTTAAAGCAAAGAAAACAACATTGTAATCTTTAATTGTGAATTATAATTTTAGTTACTTAGAGGTCAAGAGGAACTGGTTAGCACCTTGTATATTTATGCAATTTCTAAAAATCTTGGACTACAAAAAACATCTTATCTTGCTTATCAAGTTATTCTTGAGAGATTTGGAGACATTATTACCATACCTGAATTTATGGAGCTAGAGGCTGATCAGCTATGTGAGATTTTGTCAGGAGATGTAATTGGAACCAACAGGTATTATGTAGTGTCAAATTAAGCATAAATATGAACATCAAAACATATATGTATACAGCTTTAGTTAACCTTTGAAAGAGTTGGGTACATTTATTGGTAGAGGTTTTCTTATGTAAATATCTAACTTTATCATATGAACTTAAACATTCATATATGTTGTAACACCATGAATTGTATATTGATAAACTTTTCAAGCTGAATTGTATGAAAAAAATGCAGTATAACACATTTTAATAAAAGCATAAGATAAAAATTGAAAGGTTTATTTATAAACATGGTTAAGACAAAAGAGGTCAAAATTTAAAATTAAGTGTATTAAAAGTGTCTCATGATAATTTTGATATAACTTTAAAATCATGAAACACCTGACAGAATTTGCCATTTTGTGGTGGAAACTTACAATACATAAAATCTGTTAGTCCAGTTTCTCATGTTACAATTTGTGTAAGATTAAGACCCAGTCTCTTGCTTAAAAAAACAGACAGATCTTCCTCCATATTGTTTTGGTGTTGATGAAAATTTTTTCCCAAAGCAAGACCACTTTTGCTTTGGAAAATTCTATTTTAACCTTGATTTGTACTCTAATATGTTTTCAACATATTTGTGTTATCCAGAACACACTGTGCAATTTGCAGAACAAACACTGAATATTCTACAGCTATTTTTTATGACTAATTAAATGAGATCTGACCAGTTGTATCTAAATCTTTCAATCACTGATCCATCTAAGACAGTGAAGGTAGTTTTAATTAGAATAAGAAACTATATTATTGTTACTGTTCCTTCTTCTTTTGATTAGGTTCTAACTACTTTGGGTTACCTCCCTTTCTAATCACCTTAATTTCAACAGGAACACCATCGTGACTGCATCCACAAGATGTAAATTTAATATTTATTGCAAACATCACATCTTCAAACTTTGAGCTTCCAACTAAGACTTGGGTAAACATAATTGTGAGGTATTGCTGCTTAGTATATATCTAGTATTTTCAGATCCAACTGATTTCCCTTAGAGTGACAAGATAAGTCTGCAGAATGACTGGAGTGTTTGAACAAGATATCTGTTATGAAGTAATTTTGAGTACTCTGAGTTTGTGAGAAGAAATAAGCAAACTGGATACAAAAGTACAAAGGACGACCTTTTTTGTATAATGAACAAAGAGCCATAAACTTTAGAATGAGACTGAACTTATTTCACTGTTTTATTTTTGCAAATTAAAAAGTCAGTAAGACATTTTGAGTCTAACAGGATAACTAGCAGCTCTCTCCTGAAAACATTGTAGCGTTTTGACTATTTGTATTTTTGGAAACAACACTTTATCTCCTGTCATATAATAGTTTTTCTGATTCAGTGTTGCTCTCTGTATCCACAGTTTTCTTTGCCACTTGTCTTGAAACTTCCACTTAATTGTTGTTTTGATTTGTTCTTCTTTTTAATACATTATGAACTTCCAAGTTCATATTACTAGTACTTTGTCTAGCATAGATGAACAAGTTCTTATTCAAGCTGGACAAGTATCAACTAGGGCATCAGGTTTATCTTTGTCTGTAAAGAGTTATAGTGTGTCTTAACTGTTTTTATTTTCTGAAATGATACTTTACTTCCTTTCTCATAATAACTTTTCTTGATTCAGTGCTGCCATCTTTCTTTGCAACTAGCATTGAAACTTCCAACTAATTCTTATTTTGGTTGATTATTATGCATTCCACATTATGAACTCTCATGTTCATCTACTGACTACTTTGTCTAGTAGTGATGAACAAGCTCTTATTCATGATGATGAGAAACATACTTGAAGTAAAAATGAATTCTAAAGATGGCTGGCATGAGTTTTAAAACTTTAATTAAAATAAAGTACAAAACACTGTTTTGACCTTCTTAGTTTATCTTCAGGTTAACTCTTGTTTATTATCTGGTTTCATCACTTAGATTGTCCAAGTTAAAACAATTATTAATATGATATTCATATGTTGTTTGATGTTCTTCTTTACTTTTACTCTTAGGTTCTCATAATCATTGATGTACCCCTCCCCATTGCCATTGTTGTCATTGAACTGCTTCAAGAAAAATAAAATTAGCTTCCTGGTTCCTCAATGCTTTTGAATGATAAGTGAAGTTGGTTCATGTAAACTGCATAATAATAATAAATAACTGATGTTAAAATGAACTGCATTGCTTTAGTAATATCTACCCTAATTCTGATTTGTGAATAATTGCAGTTGTTTATGCATTTTGATTATATAAATAGCATCTCACTGCTGTGTCTGTCATATCTCAGTTGGCCTGAAAAGCCATGGAATATGCAGCAAGAAGTGTTTGTTTTGCTGTTATGAGCATGGAATTATGCTTTTCTGTTTTTATTTTGTTATCTGGAGCAAGGATAGTTACAGCATACATGTTATATTATATACTGTTCTCTACAGTCATTTGACTCCTTGGCCATGATTTCACTATATAATGCAATAACTACTAGGAATACCTCTACACAATATAAAGACTCTAAGAACAAACTAGTTACAATCAGCTTCAATACAAAAACCTCTGTGTTTAAGTACTGAAGTATGATCTTTGAGCTCTTACCATTAAAAAACACCTTTCACAAAAATATATTTCATTAAAGTAAAATATTTAAATATACAATATACAGTGTAACCTCACAATTTATAAATGCCAACATACACTTTCATTTTATAAAGCATTCTTTTAATTTTATCATAATTCACTTTCTAATATGTCTAATTGTGTAATATTTGCTGTAAATTTAGTTGTTATTATCAGTACTATCACTCAAGCAAATAAAGTTGTCAAAATGTTCAATATTATAAACATGAAATACCACTAAAGGAAACCAATGGTGAATCACAAACTAGTTCAGCTATTCTTGCTTAAGGAAGTTTAGTGTCTACCTGGTTCCTTCAGGTAGACTGCACCATTCAGTTTAGAAAGGTAAACCATGGCCACCAAGTCTTTTCCCTTTTCCTTGTTTGCTGTTTTTTAAACAGATATTAATAAGCAGTTCACATGGATTGTGAGCTCTCTTAATTATTAGGCACTCACCAACACCAGTCCACCACTCTTACAAGTCTATCAGAGTTATTTAAACTTCATTTTGATTTACGTGAGTAAATTACTAATATTTCACATCCTTTCATATCACAATGCTTCTTTAAACTGGCAGCATTTACAGAAATTAATGTTCACTTATGTTTATAAAGTAACATTTACTCTGAAACATTTGCCACACAGAGTAATGAATTAACATTTGTGATGAAGCAGTGATTTTTATAAAAATATGTTGCTACAAATGTGTGTATGTCATTTGCAGAAGAGACAAGTGAAGAAACAATATGGTGAAGCAGTGATCATTTTATTGTTTCACTGTGTTTCCTCTTCTCTCATCTCTTCTGCATGTGACATACATACACATTTGTAACAATTTACATGATTAATGTGAAGCAGTAAATATCACAAGAAGGTTACACACCATAAGAGTGATAAATCATTCAACCTTGAAAGCTAGTAGTGGTGTTACCTCACATTATCACAAATGTCTTTGAAATATTTTTCCAAATTATTTTTTAAATTGTGCTAAATGGTCTAACATTCTAAGATACAGTTTCTGCTTCTAATTAATTTCAATTATTCTTCACATTTTGAGAGTTTTAAATAAAAAAATGCTCTTTATCTCTTATATTACTTGCTTAACAAGATGTGATTTATACTCTGTATGTCTAGTAATAGGATTAAATTTAATATATATATATATATAACCACTTCCAGGAAGGAATGTGATAGAAACAAAAAGATAGTCAAATTTCAATATTTGGTGTAATAACCCATAAAAACACACTATATTAACACATAAAATCAGACAATAACATTTTATAACTTATTTGTATAAACATGTAATAGCCAGTTTTTGTAAGTCCTGTTTCAGTAAAAACCATTTTCATTTAGTGTCAAAAGTAAAACATAAAACAGTAAAATTTTTCATTTGTTGTCAATATTGTTAAACACTGGGAAACTGAAAATATTTCCTTTTTTTCCTTTTACAAGTGAAATTGTGTTATATTTAGCTGCACTGAAATGGCTAGATTATGACTTTTTGAGAAGAGTGGAGCATATTCATCATGTGATGAGCTGTATACGATTTTCCTCAATGTGTTTGGAAGAAATACTTGCTTGTTATGATCCTCCAATTTTGTCTTGTGTCACACGGTATCCTACGATAAGAGATATGCTATTGAGGGCAACATGGTAAGAGAGTATCAGAATTGATCACCAAAGTTTCTAAGACAATTATGTAGTGACAGAAGATGATAATATAATAATTTTCTATTCATATTATAATACCATGCTGACTTTTAGCTCTAGAATGATTTGATTTAACAGACATTTGTTTTTTTTATTATGATTTAAACATGTAAACGTTTATTTCATGCATACAGAAAGGTTTTATGGAACAGATTGCCATAATTTTGATTCTTATTTGAGACTTATGTGTTTGAAATTTGTAATTTTTTAATTTTCTTTTTTTCTGTCGGTTGTCATCAGAATGCATTGATTCACACAAACCTTATTTTATGATGTTGTTGAATTTGTTTTTCAATATTGAGATATTACATTACTTGAATATCAGAAAATAAAGAAAAAATGCTATTTTGATTATATGTACTGCATGTATGACTAATGAAGTAATTTAATATTCAATATAAAACATTATTAATGTGAGGTATATTATTAATATTGCAAAATACAACATTTTGTTGCCCTGATATACATTATTAATCTGTACTGAGGTAGAAAATGAAATCCTAGTGCAGGACTTTTTAAATGATACACACCTTTTCGTAGCTAGTGGTATCACTGTGCTATGCAGGACCACTGCCACTCATGGATTATCATGAGTAAAACATTGGATTAAATAACTCAGGGTCAGTCTGCTTTTAAAAATTTAGGAAACTTGGTTCACCTATTGTACTATTTCCAGAGCACTGTTCTTCAGAGCTCTCTGGTGCTTATTACCAGTAGAGAAAGGGAGTCATTACCACACCCAGTTTCCAGTCACTGGGGCAGTGGACAAATGCTTTTTCTTCAGAGTGCTAGGGTGAACTCCTCCACTCTTGGAGAATGGGCAAAATTGTTTATTGGCTATTCCACAGCCAAGGGAATGGGCTTAGAGAAATCAGCAGGATTTAATAAATCTGGATGTGTTGTTTTTTTTCTCTCAGATGTTGGTAGGAGAGGCACCAGTCAAAGCAGGAGGCTAGTCATAATACTAATTCATATTTGACACTTGACTATCTTGTTGAATTGAGCGTAGCCCTTCATTTTGATCAATATTGAGTTAATACATTATTTATGGAAGAGGGTCTATGTTTCGATTTTTTTTTAAATTAAGAATGTATTTCCAGTAATTGTCCCTTCCTGTTCTTCCTTCCCACTGAGAGCCAGTATTTGATACTGGAATTCAGTCAGCCTCATAAATAGAGATAACATTATCTGAATGGGATTCTCATATATACAGTATTAAGATAGAGAGTACATTGACATTGGTAGAAAGTGTTGCAAGACAAATATCACCAAGGACATTTAAGTCAGGTATAAAAGACTGAAGCAAGTGAGAACCAATCAGACCAATGCTTAATGAGCAAAGGAAGGAAGTCTGGCAGTTGAGTGATAGCTGTAGTGTGAAGGAAGGTAAGTGTTATTGGAAATACATTTGTGATTTAGAAAAATGTTAACTTGTTTTCCCCTTTTAAAAAACTATGTATTTATAAAATGTCTATCTTTTTAACTGTAAACAAATGTGCAATGTTATTTCCACTTTGTGGTTTTACTGAGTTAAGAATTTGCTGTTTTGTTATTTTCAGTTTCATAGCAGCAAAATCAACTAAACAAGATATGTACTTTAAAGAGTATGCTTCTTGCCCTCGTCAATTTCTGGTAAAATACAAACGGATGCTAGGATGGGTAAGTTGTATTTATGTTGTGATAGTAAAGCATGTTGATAAAGAAATGATCATTACATCTTCATTTTCTCTTAACTACATTTATGTTGAAGTGTAGATTTCATTGAAATCTCTGAATTTAGTCTCAGTAGGTGTGGATAAAAATTGGTTAGAATGACTTTCTTATCTAAAAACATTCAAAGTAAAATGATTAATGTTCTTGAAAAGTTTTATACTGTTAAATGAAGTGGTAATGCTAATTTTCCAGTCAATACCCAATATAAGTTAAAATGTCTGGCATGGAACTGCAATTGTATATAAATTTCTGCTCATGAAAGAACAGTTAATGAAACCATATTATTACATCCTTGTGCAAATTAATTGAAACAAGACGAAAAATTACGATTTTTTCAATTTTTTTGCATTTTATTTCTGAGAATCAAAAAATTGCTCACAAATTAATGCATGATATAACTGCCTTTATTTTTCAGAAGATCATTAATCTGCTTTGGCATCGAGTCCACGAGTTGACTGCAATCTTTACTAATTTTTGGATCGCGGTACCACACCTCAATTATGGCGTCAATTAGCTTATCTTTCGTAGTACAGTCTTTTCCCCAAGTCTTTCTTTACAAATTGCCCAAAGATTTTCAATAGGATTTAAGTTTCCAGGTCAGTCCAGCACCTTTATTCACATTGTAGTCATAAACTTCTTCACAAGTTTTGATGTGTGGCATGAAGCCAGATCTTTCTGAAAAGTGCCAAATCCATCTGGAAATCTCTTTTTTTTCGATTTTGGAATGACTTCTCTGCAAAACTTCAATGTACTGTGGTCTTCACATCATACCTTCTACGATATTTAAGCCTCCGACGCCATAGTAGCTGAAAAAGCCCCAAAACATCTTCTTCAAGGGATGTTTTAGGAACTGATTGATGTGAGATTCTCAAAGTTTCTCACCTGGAAATCTGTGAGCATGCAGACTTCTTTGACCCTGTACGAAGAAATGAGTCTCGTCACTGAATAACACCTTCCTCCATTGTTCTTGTGACTAGTTCTTGTATTTCAGACCCCATTGATACTGTTTTTTCTTCATTGAGTTCGTAAGAAGTTGTTTTTTGACTGATCTCCTTGCCCTTCTAACGCAATTTTGAATGATGTAATATTCCTCAAAATTTCGTCATATATCCCAAAAATAGATCGACTGTACTGCAAAACACAGCTAATGATGCCGTCTGTGTGAAAAAATGACTATTAAAGGAAATCAGCAGGTCTAGTGAGCCTACACCGGCTGCCATGCTGAGAATATGTATTTGTATTTTGAATTTTGCACAAAGCTACTCGAGGGCTATCTGTGCTAGTCATCTCTAATTTAGCAGGGTAAGACTAGAGGGAAGGCAGCTAGTCATCACCACCCACCGCCAACTCTTGGGCTACTCTTTTACCAACGAATAGTGGGATTGACCGTAACATTATAACGCCCCCACGGCTGAAAGGGCGAGCATGTTTGGCGCGACGGGGATGCGAACCCGCGACCCTCAGATTACGAGTCACACGCCTTAACACGCTTGGCCATGCCGGGCCTCTTAGAATATTGTAAAATGACCATTTGTTTCAATTAATTTGCTCAAGGGTGTAGGTTAACTCTTGTATTTTATTTTTATATTTAAAATATGTTTTGTAGTTGAAAAAACTCTCGTTGAGGACTTTATAAAACGAAAAACTTTTTTTTTGTATATTGAAAATAAGGCAATTTTTTGACCAAAAGAATGTATTAGGTATATCGTTCATTATTCATGACAGTTGTTATTAAAATATGTTAATTATTATCACCACAAAACATTTATTATTCCAACATCTGTTGTAAGTTTATTCTTTAAAAATTATGTTGAAAAGCTTAGGCAGAACAAACTTTATTGTTACCAATATATAACTTTGGACATGATTTTCAGATCTAATTGTGGGAGTAATATTAAAGAAATTTCTTGAAAGATATTTGTATCTAACTAGATTTTTATTAAATGTATTATAATAAAATCAGAATGCTAATGAGATAACACTTTTTACTTACAGAACTGTCAGTGGAATAATTCGTAATATTCTGAATTGCTAAGAATCAAATATTGTTTTAAACCTGTTCATAAATTATAATGATATTTCAGTCATTTGGCTGCTACTGCCATCTGTATGTAATTATACTACTTCTCTTAAGATGAATATTTCAACATTTTCTAAATCCACAAGGAAATGCCATTCTCTAATCCATAAATGGATTTGAAGTTGTATTAATATTTTTGGGCAATGGTATTTTTGTGTTAATAACAGTTTGTTATCAAATGTTAAAAAAATCAAATTATTTTAACAACCTTAGAAAATTTACAAACTAAAATTATAAATAACCAAAAACAAACTAAAGACAAATAGAAAAATAAAAAAACCGTTTGAACTTATTATCATTTCTGATTATTATGACACTGTATATATTAATTACTGTGACGTAACTTTTAGTTTTATACTGATTATTATGACACTGTATATATTAATTACTGTAACGTAACTTTTAGTTTTATACTGATTATTATGACACTGTATATATTAATTACTGTGACGTAACTTTTAGTTTTATACTGATTATTATGACACTGTATATATTAATTACTGTGACGTAACTTTTAGTTTTATACTGATGATTATGACACTGTATATATTAATTACTGTGACGTAACTTTTAGTTTTATACTGATTATTATGACACTGTATATATTAATTACTGTAATGTAACTTTTAGTTTTATACTGATTATTATGACACTGTATATATTAATTACTGTGACGTAACTTTTAGTTTTATACTGATTATTATGACACTGTATATATTAATTACTATGATGTAACTTTTAGTTTTATACTGATTATTATGCACTTAGCATTCTTCCTAGATTTTTAAAGCATCTACTTATGCAATTGAGTTGTAAGTTTAATATGATTTAACTTATGCAACAAGACTCTCTACATCTTCACTTTCTTTATTATCTCCAATTTTAGCATTGTGTTGATTGGTATGCAATACGGGAATATAATGATGCAACAATTAAAATTCAGGCATACTTCCGAGCCTATTACATAAGGAATAAGTTTTTAAGAGGCAAAGAAGCTGTAATTAAACTACAAGCACATGTTCGTGGGTATTTTGTCCGAAAAAACTACAGAACAAATAAACCTAAACTCACAGTAAGTTTGTATTTTTTATTTTTAAATTTATGATGAATTGACTAACAAATTAAGTGCACAAAATTATGGTATTTTTTTGTATCCACAGTGATTTAATTTAAAGTAAGATGAGAAAAATGCCTTTATACAATATTGTATTATTAGAAACTTGTATTTGGCCAGTAAGAAATGGTATGATTTAAATTATTTTCAGTTATGAACTAGCATCACACACACAGTAATACTAGAATATTTTATTTTTTCAGAACCTTGTAATAAAATGTTGAAAACACTGAAGTAAAGATTTTTGTTTTTGTTTTTACCTTTGTTAATGAACTGTTTTATTACTGTTGGTTTTGGATTTTGATTTTAAAAAATATGATTCTATATTCAACCTTATCTGTATTAAGCTTTCCAATAACATTCGATTATTTTAATATATTGTAAATTACTTCATAAAAGTACTTATGTAACTTTGTATATTTAGATATTCCTTCCATTAAAAAAAAAAATCAAGGATGTATATTCTTATGGAATGAAATTTTATATTGATGAATATTGGTCATATATAATACTTATAACCCTATAGAGATTATATTTTACTCTACCCATGATTTTTTTTCACTGATGAAAATGTTAAAATCAGTAGTTATGTTTCACAGAAGTAAAATATAATGCACACATTAATATTTAAGGTTCCTGGCATTTTGCCAAAGTTAAATATTAGAACAGTTCAACATGGCCAGGTTGTTAGGGCACTTGACTCACAATGTGAGGATTGCAGGTTTGAATCCCCTTTCATCCGTGTAGTGGTTATAATGTGATGATTACTTCCACTATTTGGTGATAAAATGGTTGCCCAAAAGTTGTTGGTGGGTGGTGATGACCGCTGCTTTCCCTCAAATCTTTCACTGCTAAATTAGGGATGACTAGCACAGATTGCCCTCATGTAGCTTTGAGCAAATTCCAGATGAACAATAGAAATTAGTGCAATGTTTCACTATTATGCCTTTAGTGAATATACAATACACTATATTACCTTTTAGAAAGGTAATATAGCATTGTTTTACAAACTAAAACTGTTTGTTTTATTTTTATATATTGTAAATTACTTCATAAAAGTACTTATGTAACTTTGTATTTAAGTTAATACAAGTTAATGACATAAGAGCAAAATTATGTTTTCCAATAACATATGGAAATTATGTCCTTATTAAATTAAGGATCTTTAATAATAACTTATATTATTAAATGTTTTAATAAATAAACATTTATTCCTGACTTACTTATGTTTTGTGTTGATTTTATTGACAGCTGGGGTTTAAAGGGATTCTTATATAAACTGTTTTCACTGGACAAAGACAAAAAGGATTCCACTTTACTGCAAAAATTTGGGACAAGCTTTAAAAGTGATGTATGACAGCATTAAATTTATATTAACTTATGTTAATATACTCTTGTTATATTAACAAGATTAATAAGGAATCTTGTGTTATTTGTCCATAGCTCACAAGCTATGCCAAAAATTGTACAAATAAATAAAATTATTATGAACTGTAGAGAACCGTATAAAGTTGTTTTATATGGTGAACATTTTTGTTTTATGCTTTCTTCAGAAATATAAATTTTCTATCACACATTAATAATTCCAAAATATATGCAAAATGCAGATTTGTAAAATCTTATGCAGAGAATAAACTTAACACTGCCAGCAAAATAAGAGTCATATGAACAGATAAAAAAAAGTTTTTATTCACAATAATTATGTAAGTCTTACCACTTTTTAACCATTTGATAGTTTTGTGTTGATTTTATTGACAGCTGGGGTTTAAAGGGATTCTTATATAAACTGTTTTCACTGGACAAAGACAAAAAGGATTCCACTTTACTGCAAAAATTTGGGACAAGCTTTAAAAGTGATGTATGACAGCATTAAATACTGGCATGAGCTATCCTGAACTCCATTTGCAAATATTTTGTCCAAAACAAACTACAAAAAATATTAACCTGAGCTCACAGTAGTGTTTGTTTTTTCTCAAATTAATGACAAGGAATAAGTTTTTGAGAGAAGAAGAAACTGTAACTAAACATGTTCATAAATATTTTTTCCTAAAAAAAAAAGAACCTAAACTCACAGTAAGGTTTTTTTTCTCTCATATTAGTGATAAGAAATTGGCTAATAAATTAAGTACCCAAAATTATAACATCTTTATTTCACATCTGTCACTGATTCACAGTGTTATTACTGATGTTTAATTTTTTTCCTGGTTTTTATTAAGGATCTTTATGTCATGCTTTTTTATTTTCTTCAAAGCTTGCTAGGCCTTGTTTGGCTAACTGGTTTGGATGCTTGACTTGCATCAAACCATTTACCACATAACATGTAAGATGATGTTGAAAACATAAAGAACATTTGCATATTTATGTAGTCAGTCTAATAAAATTATGAATTTTAAATGTATTCAACACTTTCAAGTGTGTTAATTGACTTCCAGAATCAATTTGGCCCTGTTGTATTTTGTTTGTTTTTGATACTGTTGGTGATGGTTTTACCTTTGTTCACTCATTTTAACATTTTTTCTTTAAAACTTTATTTTGTTTTTATTTCAAGTCAGTTACTGCTTCACAGTGTTATTAATAAGATTTAATTGTGTTCTTTGTCTTTATTAAGAATCTTTCTGTTTGTTTGTTTTAATTTTCTTCTAAGCTTTCTAGGCTTTGCATGGCCAAATGGTTTGGGTGCTCACCTTGCATGCTATGAGTCACATGTTCAAATTCCCATCACACCAAACATGTTTGCCCTTTCAGCTGTGGGGGTTGTTATATTGTGATAGTTAATCCCACTATTCATTGGTAAAGGAGTAACACAAGAGTTGATGGTAGGTGGTGATGACTAACTGACTTCCCTCGAGTTTTCACTGCTAACTTCGGGACAGCCAACATAGATGGCCCTCATGTAACTTTGCATGAAATTCAAATCAAACAATATTTAGCTTGCCAGTACCATAACTTCAAATACTTCCTGCTCCAAGAAAAAAATTCTGATATTAAACTCCTTATTTCACCCAAATTGTTGCACTCATTTATAAATTTTCTTTACCATCTTATTTTTTACCAGTTTACTTCTGCTCTATTCATTCCTTGGTCAGTAACTCTGCTGGACTACTCTTTCAAAAGCATTAGTCTTACATATCTTTTCATTCTTGATGAGGCCACTATTAAGACACTTTGATCTCACTGACTATATTCCAGTTATTCATTTAGATGTATATCTATATTGAATCAGAGGTCTTATCTCAATGTTCACTAGGTGTAGGCTATCTTTATCAACTACCTGCACTTTATAATTACGTGTTTCATCAATCCTCTTTAAGTTTTTTCCATAATTGTTGAGATTCATCTCATACTTTCCTATTTCCCATCAAAACATTCATCCTCCTGTTACCCAATGTAGGCTGACACTTCAGCTTTCCAGATTTGATGTAAATAATTTTTGTCAGGTACTTTAAATTAGACATTTTATCATTTCCTCAATTCCAGCAAATTAATTGTCTTTGGATTATGTTCTTTAGGTGGATGTATGGGTGCCTCTCAATATGTTTTCATTAATTTTATCTACATTATGTTACTGTCTCATCTATGTTTTGGTTTCAGTGATGTTCTTCCAGTGTCATTAAAAGTTTCATTATGGTAAGAATCTTTCTAATACTTTTGTTTTTATTGGGTCATTTGTTTGTGTTAGTTTTGTAGAAGCCAGATTCTGACTATGCTATTTGGCATTACCTGATTAATAAGTTATTAGACTTATTTATCTGCATCTCGGGATGTATTTTCTGCTAGGGGCAGATTTAGTGTTAACAAATTTCTTTTTTTGTGTGTGTGTCATTTTGAATACAATCTTCTGTTTTTTAGTATTACATATCCCTGTACTTCTTGCAATCTACGTTTGGTTAAAAGAGTCTGTGTTTTGTAGTAAATAATTGAGGTCTTACCTCATTCATTCTCTCCTTGGGACTTTGAATGAGTATGCTCATTAGATCAAATGAGTTATGCATATACAGCTTTAGTAAAATACAGAAAATACTCGCATATTTATAGGTATTTAATTAGCAACCAATAAAAATAGTTTATATCAGCACATATGAAGTTATAGAGGCAACAACTTAGTATGTAAACAATCCTTTTCAATATACATCAATAAATAGATACAAGTTATTGCTACTTGGTTAATACCATATTTTAGTATTCTAGTGGGGGGTTGAGTCTAATGCACAAAAATATGACACCTTAAATAACATCTGAGGATGGACCTTGTTCAAGATAGAGGAACAATGTGTTTGTTTGAGATGGTAAAAATTTATACCTTAATAGCAATAGCTAGTGAAGGTTGAACCTATAGCTAATTCATTTAGTAGAGCACTTGCCTGCTGTGTGAAATACCTTTAGTTTGAATCAATGAAAAAAAAAACTACAGAAGTGGTGGGTTCAAATCTGTGATCTTGAGATTAGACGTCTAATGCTCTGCTGATTTAGCTAGAGGTTAAACCACAAACTACTGCTGTATAAAATACTTTCTTAACACACAAATTTATAAATAAATGTTTAAATACAGCCTAAAAATTAGATTTTATATATGCACAAGAAAAACAACAGCCTTTAAATACACAAAACACATCCAAACCTTCAGTGCAGTACATTTCAGCTATTATAACATTTTAAGGGATTAGGTTGTCATGTTTATTGCACCTCAAGAATTAATTCATTTTTAAACAGGATTTTAAAAGCAGTTATTAATCGACCTGTGTTTATATTATGCTGATGTTAAAACCATAGGCACAAGCCTACTGAAGTGATTAAAGAATTTAGAACTTATTCAGTGACCCCCATTCTCTAGTACTTGGAATATATATATATATCAGATCGTCCCATAAGTAATGTCTGAAAATTTAATAGAGAAAGTGCATCATCATTTCTGTCTTTGTAGAAGATTTTAATGGCTAAGATATGTATCATGATAGTAGGAGGTGTATAAAAATGTTCAGACAAATAAAAGAAACTAATCCGACTCTACTTTTTCAAATCATTAATCAAATAAACCCTTATGAAAATGGATATGTGTGAGGAACACATTAGGCATATAATGTTTTATGAGTTTAAAACAGCAATAGTGCAGCAGAAACTACATGAAACATTCAAGGTGTTTATGATGCAGAGTCTCTCAATGAAAGAAAATGTCGAAGGTGAATTTAGAAGTTCAGATCAGGTGACTACAGCTTAAGTGATGCATCATGTTCAGGTCGTCCTGTTGAGTTTAATGATGACTTGTTGCTGTCTGCACCTGATGAAGACTGTGCTGTAACAGTTGAAGCTTAATTTAATCCATTCAACACTTCACCGTCATCTGCAACAGCTTGGAAAGGTGTCAAAACTTGGAAAATTGGTCCCCCATGATTTGACAGAAGCCAACCTTAGAGCAAGAGTGGACATTGGAGGTAAACTGGCTAAAGCACAGCCCAAAATGGACCTCCACCCTGGGAAAGTCTTGTTAAGCATTTATTGGGATATTGCAGGTGTGATCCTCTTTGATTTGCTGCCACTCAATGTAACGATTACATTAGACTTCTATTGTCAACAGTTAGAACACTTAAATGTTGCACTGAAAGAAAAGAGACCTGCTTTGATCAATCATAAAGGTATTTTGTTATGCCAGGATAATGCACGGCCCCATACAGTAAAGATCACATCTTCAAAGATTAAAGTGTTAGACTGGGAAAAACTTCCACATCCTCCTTATTCTCCAGATCTTGCCCTATCTGATTATCATCTATTTTGAAGCTTGTAGAACTATCTTGATGGAAAAGAAGTTGGAACACATGAAGATGTCAAAACTACCCTCTCTGCATTCTTTTCCTCCAAACTCCAAGAATTTTATAGAAGTGGAATTCAGAAGTTTGTTAATTGTTGGCAGGAAGTAATTAGTAATAATGGAACATGCATTATTGATTAGATAACATTAAAAGCCTTTGAAATCCTTTTTTTTTCTTTTTCTGAACCTAAAATCAAATATTATTTAAGGGATGATCTGATATGTAACTTAAAAAACAAGCCGAAACAAAAATAAATAAAACAAAAAACACTGCACCAATTGAAAAGATCCCAGGATACAAACTATAATGTGGGATCATAAAATGTACCCTAGGTTTTGGAGGTGAATGAAATTGTAGGATCCACCTTGTGGTGGGGATACACCATCTGTCAGTCTTAACTTCCATTTGCCAGTCTCACATAAGAAATAAAAGAGTAGCAATAGATATAAAAATAGAAATTAGGAGAGCGAGATGCTTTTTAATTTATAACAAACTAATATAATTTGTCAGAGGTTTGGATCTGCTTTTTCAATGCAGTTATTTTTTGGGATGTTGTTTACTTAACTTTATCAAAATGTTTTAATTTTCACTAAAATATATATATATGACAGACATTGATCTACAACATCTCAAAACTGTGAGGAAACATTTCAGAACATATTTCACAGTGGTGGTTTAAAAACAGTACCTTACTCAGCTGTGTGTTTGATTCTTTATAAAGATTCACTTCCTGAACAAAGTAACAACTGAGTTATTAATTTATTTAATACAACTTGGAAACCTGCTCACTTTTTAATGAAGAAAGATGGTTGATACACCCCAAAGTAAGCTGAATTTTTAAAACATTGTCTGCTCAAGGTTATCAGCTATCCATTAACCTGGATATGAACTTGTTTATCTAAAGTTGTTACATCACTGATATTGTGATTAATTTTTTTAATCTTAATTAGCCATTAAGGACTTTTTTTTTTCTCTCAGAGCAGTTACTACAGTGTTTGATTTTGAAAGAATAAACTCCAAATAAATTTAAGCCAAAGGAAAAATCTCAGAGATAAATATTGTTTCAAGAGCTAAAAACAAAATTAAAAAAAAACCCTTGAGATTTAGTAATTTTATTTTGTAAAACATCTCATGCAAACAAATAACTACATGAAGAGAACTGAACTTAACTTTAATGTAGGAAAGAAGCACTTTCTATTTAGCACCAGTAAAAGGACTCGTTTGGAAATGTATTGATATGTCAGGTTAATCATCTTTTTATCTTGCTATAAAATGGGCATACAACTTCTGCAGGTTTCATATTTGTGTGACTAAGATTATTTATTTCAATCTTGAATAACTTATTGTGTGTTTCTTTTTCTCTTATCCCATAACCAAGTTGATAATTTGTATCTGGACATTAGCAGTGCTGAGTTCATTATATTAATTCACTCTCTGATCATGAAACTATATATAATATAACATTTAATGTAATTTTCATGATATTTGACAAGCTTTTAGTAAAATTGACAAACGTTTTGTACACAAAAAATCAGATTTTTTTAATTAAGTGTTTTTTTGAAAAATTTGTTTGGAAACTTATGTTGTCAGTTTAACTCACACTGATAGGTATGAGTGCAAGGTTATATTCTGAGGAAAAGTGTTTAAGGCAGCTATAAATCAATCTGTGTTTACATTACGCTTATGTTAAAACCAAAGACACAAGCCTACTGAAGTGATCCAACGATTAAAAACTTATTCAGTGATCCCTATTCCCCAGTACAGATATATGTATAATAGGCACTAACCTCCAAAATATTAAAACTCTGTGAAAAGATTTTAGATCATATCCTATAATGCTTCAAATGAACAATACCTTACTCAGCCCTGTGCTCATTTTTTAAAAGAAATTTTATCTTCTGAACAAAGCAATATTTAACCTCCTGAATCTTCTACATGAGTATCAAAATTTTTTCAGTAAAACTATATTTACAATTTATTTCTCTACACATTTTTGGAAAACAGTATATAATAGGAAGGCATGGCATGTGGGATTGATAAGAGTATATACTTTTTAGATTATGTCTCAGTAATTTCTGTACTATAAATATGTGAACTAAAAACATCATATAACAGCAGTAAAAATATCTACAATGAGCAATTCATTGTGAACAAATTTCACGTGTAGAAGTGAAGACTGAAAATTCATTCTAATTTTTGCTTTTGAAAGTAAGAATTTAAAAGTATATAATATTAAAAATTTAATTTATTACCTATAATTTGATGCCAAGTTTATTGACATACGTTGTTAATGAAGTAGGCCAATTAAATTTTGAACATAACTCTGTAAAAAACTTTTGTGATGTTCACTTTGACCTGACCATATCCACAGAATTAAAATTATTTTGGAACCTCCTCTTGTTGTTACATATCTGCTTTATCTGACACCCATACATCTTGATTATAGTCCTGCAGCATGGTTTCCACTGCGAAAGCTTCATGGTAAAGCTGGCATGTCCAGAGGACATCATTTCTCTGTGCTGGTTTCCATAATCCATCTAGTTTATGAAAACAAGCTTCCCAGTGTCTGTTTCAACATTTTGGTCACACAGTCGTTGGAAGTAAACTTGAACAGTATATCGTTATATGAAATAGCATGAATATCTCTTTAATTCTACAACTTATTTAAGTATATGACTGATGAACAGATAGCTCATAAAAAAGAATTTGTACACGTATGTCTTGTGTGACCTTTCCACATGAAAATCGTTCTTGATTATGTTGTGTACTGTTGCCTGGTGAATATGAATGTCTTTTTCCACTGACTTTTATATTCAAGAGTTCTCACCTGTTAAAACATGTCACATTTTGTTACCACAGTTGGAGTATGACTTGTTCTAGTTTTTTTTTCTGGTACCCCAAGTTGATCCATTTTCTTTTGTCACCTGAGTGTATATTTTATATTGGGAAGGCCTGTTAAAAATCCTTTTCAAAAAATTCCATTGACATAACAGTTCCTTCTTGATTATCTCATGTGGTGTTGTTTGGTAACTATGGATGTCTTTTTGCCACTGCTCTATGTTCAAGGATTCTCACCTGTTACAACATGCTGCTTCACTTTGCGACCACAATTGTAGTATGACTTATTCAAAGTATCTTGCTGGTGCCCCAACTTGATCCTCATATTTCTCTTTGGCTTGATGTATGAATATTTTGTATTGGACAGGTCATATCAGTACCTACAAAGTACAAAACATTGTTAAAAAGTAGTTCTGTTATATGCTGTACTGCTGTGACTTTCTAAAACTCTTTAATATAACATACTCTGTAGAATAACTTGTAGAAACTAGCAAATCAAGATAATGAGTATTTACTAATGTGAATACACAGCTTTGAATGAATACTTGTAGGATTTAGTTTTTGAAATATACTGTAACTTATTTATATACACATACAAAATATACAATATTTATTTTAAAACAGGTTTATAAAAACTACACATAAATAAAAATTTGGTGATTCTAAAACAAGCTTGTGATTTTTTTAAAAATTCAGGATGGATATTGTTCCTAATTTTTTCATGAATTTAACAGGTACAAAGCTAAAGCATTGAAAAAACTTCTGTTGCATGCAAAAAAATGTAGGTTTCCTAAGTTACCTAATATTTGCAATAACAAGAGATACTTAAACCTATATAATTATGACAAGTATAATGATTAGTTGTTAACAGAATGAATGAAACAGGTTTTTTTGTTGAGACTGAAGAAAGCAAACACCTTATTAATTGAAGGTAGAAGGCTAATTGTTAAAAGCCCAGGAATTATTTCATTATATTAAGTTAAAAGTAAAATGAGCTGTATTATGATAAAAATATAAAAAACATTGTTGTTATTGAAAGAAAAATGAGAATAAACTTTAGGTGATATAAACAGACCATTGGTTAATTAAAAACAAGATTAATACATAGTTAAGAGACATGTATACAAAATTTTGTAGCACATTTAACTTTTTGAAGATGAAAAGAAATCTTCTGAAAATACTTAAATTGCTGTCACATTTTATATTCCTCCTGTATTTGACCAGTGAGGAAATTTATATCCCATATTACAATCACATAGAAATTTCACCTATCCAAGGTAAAGTGGAACACACTAAACCAGCTATAAAATATATAGGAATGCACTAGTACACAACTTTAACCAGACTTATTATTTCTATATTAAAACTCTTAAAGAAATGTTTAAGTATGATGTATACACGATAATAAAAAGTTATATATCTAGAATTTGCGTAAAAGTTGAAATGAATGTTTAAGCAATTAAAAGACCAGATATTGTTTACAAAAGTGTATATGATCTAGCTTATATTTTGAAGGACACATTAGAAATACACATAAAAGCTAACTATAAAGTAGAGTAAAGAACCAGCTGTATAAAGAAAAAGTTATTAATTTGCCTCAAACCACAAGTAGAGTGATATATCTTTGTGGCAGTTAAGGGAACAATCATTAACTTAACAGTTGATGCTGTCTGAAACATTTGAGGGAAAGGTTGGGATTAATTTGACTGTATAATTTATGAGCATAATTTGTAGAATCATGGTTATTCATATCCAAAAGGAAAGCACATAGTTTTTAGTACAATATTTTGAAGTGAAGTTCATGATCTTTTGTAAAAATATAAACAACTTTGAACAAAAGAAAATAATTAATTAGAAATGTTGTATCTGTTTATAGTTGGTTCATGTATTGTAGATCTGTCAGTTTAATCTGTGCAAAAGACAAATTCGGATTAAGTAATTATTCTTATTTTTTACATATTTCAGGGCTTTAGCAACAAAGATATCCCTCTTGATGACCCTTCTGTACATGTTTTGGTTCACCATTGTGAATCAGTCCTTTTTGGTCATCATCGCATCAATCAAGTCAAAGATCAGGCAATAAGTTTACCTTCATCTAATGGTGCTTTTCAAGAACCTAGTTCTCCAGTTATACTTTTATTGGGAGGAATAAATCTTAACATTTCAAACATAGAAGAAACAGGTATTAATTACTTTCTGTGTGGATGAAATGCAAAGAAACAGTTGGCACAGGTGTTGTTTCTATTAGAGCTAAATCTTATATTATTCATGGATATTGTATTTTATGGCTAAACAATGTTTATTCACAGCTGTACTGTTGCAAATAATATTTTTGCAAAATCAATAGGAAAGTTATTTATCTAACATAAGGATGGTTTAACTTGGGTAAATTTTAAAAATTAATTGTTAAATGATATAAAATGTTTTATAATAAGAACTAATAACATATTTCTAGAAAATTTCAGGTAAAATAATATTTGTAATAATCTATTTTTTATCAAAATGGAAATGTTTGAGATCTAGATTGCATATCTTAAATTATTTTGCATTTATTATATTCTTCAATTTAGAGGATTTTAGAAGCCAATGAATATAATCTATTTTGAGATCTAGTATTTTTGTGTAACCAGTATTTTGGAGCTAATATATTATAAAAAAAAAAATGTCAACAGGATGAATGAGACAAGTTTTGGTTAAGATAGAATATTATACTTGTTGTATAGCTGATTTTATTTTATAACATCACTGAAATTATTAAATTTTAGAAGGGAATAAAATTTCATTAATCATTTTTTCATGATATTTTATTGTCAGAATTTATATGATGATCTCTAATCACATTTTTTTGTTGTATTATACCATAAATTTGGGCTTACCTTCTGACAAAATATTAAAATCCTTTTAAGCATAAGAATAACTGCTTATTGGATAATTTCAGGAGATAAAATACTTCGATACTTGCCAATGGATGATAAGTGGGAGGAATGTGGACACCTACCTGAAGCTCGACATCATCATGTTGCTGTTCTATTTAATAGATCTGTATATATCATAGGTAAGTTGTGCTACAAGTATTTTGATGCATGTTAGAAGTACACAAAAAATTGTGAAATATAGGAAAGGGCAATAATAGATAATTTCCAATACAGAACCATTGCCTCTTCTCACATAAATAACTGTTTTCGTTTAGTGCTGCTCAATATATGTGTACAAAAATTTTCACATGCCACAAGCTTTCACAATTCTTATAATCAACTCATTCAAATATGTCTTGCATGTAAATCATCATGCGAAAATCTCTTTACCAATAAGAATGTGACATACTCTCTTGATGCATGTGACTTCCACTATTTGATTCTACCAAACTACCACTTTACATTTAGCAGTACTTATGTCAAGATGTTTTTTGGTTGTGCTCTTCAAATTTGTTCAATTTGTGATTATTTTTGTTGTTGTTATTATTCTGAAATGGGTTTTTTTGCTTTTCTTTGCTTTACAACAGTTAACTTTTCAGATATTTTATTTTCCAAGTTTTTCATTTCTTTCCTTTCATTAAACATCAAAGCTTCTACTAGCACATTTATAGAGACTACACATGGAGAGAACTTGTTTTTGGAATTAAAACTTGATAGCAATGAATCCACTTTTTAGAAAATCAAAGTATGAGACAATTTTACAGTTAAACAAAGAAACTAACATCAATAAACACAATATAAAAGAAGCTGTCTTAACTGAAGGAAACTTCTGTACCTTAAATCAACATCTTGGGGTACCAAGATATAAGTATTAGACTGTGAAGCAATATCTAGTCATGTAATCTCTTTGTTCTGTACTGCATATATATGCTTGAATATGTCTGAGTGTAGACATGCCCTTATTACAGTTCCTTATTCAGCTCCTTCTAAGCCCTTACATGTTACTCCCTCTAGGGGTTCCTCATCTCCTGATTTTATTATATGCAGATAGACACAAAACCAATAGTACCATTGATTACCTGCTGGTTTTCAGTTCAGTGGGGGTTTGCTTGTCCGATTTTGTTATAGATTATTTAGGTTTTATCCAATAGATTTGTTTTCCAATTTCTTCCTCTTCTGTTATCTCAGATAACTATTTCCTTTCCATTGCCTCACGATCCTACCATCAGTCAGCATCTGTCCAAGATGGTACACTATCTTCTTTCCCAGCAGGTCATCAACCCTGTCAATCATCCTTCTCTTGGTTCTTAATCCAAGCTGTTTGTCATATCCAATAAAACTGAGGGCTAACAGCTTATGATTGATTTGTCTTGCCTCAATCAGTTTTTGTTTCTGCCCTAATTTTCTGTGTGGGTTTTTTTCTCTGGTTTTGTGGATGACCAAGGTAGTCATCATGAATACTTACCTGCATGTCCCAATATCTTGTCAGTTGAGATGCTGTTTTCACTTCATTCATTACAGGGTAGTGTATCAATTTTGTGCCCTTCTCTTTAGACTTTCTTCAGCCCTGTATGACTTTTTTTCAGGTTTCAGGTGATCAAGGCATTTGGCAAACATTTACATGTTAAATGGTTGTGCTTCCATCATTACATGGACAACTGGCTTCCATTAGCTTGTTCCAAACAGAAGTCTGCCCATCACACTCGTCTACTGCTCCTGGAGGCAGCTTGTGTGGGCTGGTTAATTAGATTTGAGAAGTCATTCTTTATATCTACCTTATATCTTGTTCATTTAGATGTTTTCAACATTAATCTTAGTTGGGCCCAATTTTCTTCTCATTGACTTCATTCAAGGGAACTTTCATGAAGTTCTATCGCTTTAGGGAATGTGGTCTTCCATGGAAGCCCTTATCCCCTAAGATTGAGCACATGTACAGTCTCTTAAATGGACTGTGCTTGACCCATGGAATATTGTGTTAGATCCATTGGAGACTACTGTTTCCTTATAGACAGTCTGCATTGGTGGTTGGACAAGGCTGACACTTTGGCAGATGTTCCTTATATCTTTACAGATGCTTCCATTCATGGCTGGGATGCATGGATCAATCAGCAGGAAGCTCCATGTTGGTGGTCCAGAAGATCTTATCCTATCAACATCCCGTAATTTCTGGATGTATGTCATACCTTGTATCATTTTCTTCATCTTGCCATGAATCATCTGGTCATGAAATATTCTGACAATTCTACAGTGGTTGCTTATCTCAGTTACCAAGGCAGCACCTGTTCTCATTCTCTTTTGTGATCAGACTTTGATCTCATTTTTTTGGACTCATATGAGTGGTATTTTTATAGTTGCATGTCATATTCCAGGTGAATTCAGTCTTGTTGCAGACTGTCTTTCTCATGCAGACAAAGATTATCCAACAGAGTGGTTTCTCATTCCTCTTGTTTGCTAGCAGGGTACTCCTCACCTAGATGCATTTGCCACATTCCTCAAACCTAAATTACCACTGTTCTGATGTCTGATTCCTCATTTTTGTTTTCACTTGCTAGGCCCACTGTTCCTTATATTATGGATTTTCTCACTTGGCTGCTTGATCAGGGGGTCTTCTATCTCCTTGACTGTCAGTTATCAGGCTGCCTTATCCCACACTTTTAATTTTTGAAGGTGCCTTAAAGTTTTTACTTCTCCTACCTTTTCCCTTTTGTTGAATTCCTACTGGGTAATACCTTCTTCTTACCAATTCTCATTCCTTCCATTTCCTACCTTTATCCTTGCTAGGATCCAGAAAGGCTACTATGTCCTGTTCATACCCTTCATTGCTATGTTGCCTGCATGGTTACCTTCTGTGATGCCCATTCCCACCTATACATTCCTAAGCAGACGTACTCTGTTTGTGGCCTCTCTTCTTACACCCTGACAAATGGATTCAGATTTTAATTTGATTAGTTTATTTTTCCTTATTGTCTTCTTCCCATAATTTGTTCCAGGTGTCTTCTCATCAGGTCAGGCACTTTACCTTTTCAATGGGTCTCATCTCTGTCATCCCTTGGGGGAAAATCTTTATTGAGACATGTAGACTACTCGATATACATACATATCTCACTATCTGCATCCATTTGTTATATCTACATTTTCATGTTATTGTCTTCCTCTCGTAGCCAATCTTTAGACTTTGGTGAAACTGTGACTAGGTAAGTTATCTTTTATATATATATGCATATACACATATATATATACACACACAAAATTCCATTTTCAGGAGCTTTTCCTTTTTATTTATTTTTCTGTCTAGATCCTCCTCTGTGGCGAGTGGTGCCTGACCAAATATGATTCTCATAGTCAAACCTGCACTGTCAGGCCATGTTGAGTGCTTATTTCTTATTTCCATGACCATAAAATACTCACTGTTGAGATGGGGTGTTCCATGAGATCAATTGTAGGTTTGCCTCATTAACATTCCCTTTTCAGATTGCACTTACCTGTAGAACCTGCAGACATCATGAGTAAAGCAGAAGGGGATAGTTGTCCATCTCTTCCATCCCTTAGGTTGAATAAGTCAGATATAGTCTGCTTTTCCAAATAGGGTTTTTGTGGTCACCCATTGCACTGTCTCTTGTGTTGTTATTCTTTCAGACTGTCCCTCCTTCTCTTTCAGAGGATTATGTGAGTCCATACCACTTTCCAGTTCCAAGCCACTGGGGTGATGGACCATTGAGGAGTCCTCCTGATGTAATAATGATAAACTATACATATAATGATTAGACCATTCAGTTGAGAGTAGAGTGATGGTGTTCTTCTGGTGTATGTGATGAGATGCCCTTCACTCTGATGCTTCATCTCTGTATGGGGTTATCCAATGGGATATGATAACTTTGGAGTGAGCTGTTAAAATTGCAGTTCGCCTCTTTATTGGGATCTCTCATCCTAACCTCATATTGATGAGTTTTGAATTCAGAACTGAACCAATCAATGTAAGTCCTCACACTTGTATTACAGGTGTTTTTTTCCCCACTCAATTATGCTCTTGTTCCTCCATCCGTGAGTTATGATGGAGGTACTTGCATATTAATTTGGTTCTTCATTTTATGCTGTCCTGGATGATTTTATTATACCAAAGATGTTATTGTACTAGGGGTGATTTGGTGATTTCTGTTGGATTTGTTTAGAATGAGATAGTTTACATTACAGAAACATCTTTACGATACTGATCATCTAGATGTTGGGTTCTTAGATTGGTCAATCAGTTTGCCACATTGCTATCATGTGTACCATTCAAATACTGGGTCTGCTGAACTTGAGGTGATGACAATATGATCCTCTTTCCTATCACTACATGGATGTTGGATCCCAGAGGCTTGGGATTTGGATGCAATTGACATGCCATGTACAGTATATTGCACCCAAGCCATTCAACACCTAGGGACATTTACTTCTACTTTCATCAAATTTCTTGTACTCTGTGGGGTTTAGATTTGTTATATGGTGGTTCAGATCTTTATTTCACCATTGTTCTCTCCCATATAGATGTGCTGCTTTTTGTTTCACCCATGCCTGCAACACCTCATTCCAAATTGGATGAGAAGAATACCTGGTAAAGATGTGGTGCAGTCTCTCATCTACGATCCTTACCTATGAGGGTCAATCTTTTTAGGGTGTTCATTGGATACTCTTTGAAAATGCTCCTTTGTTTTTTCCCATGCACCAGCCTCTCCACCTATTCAATGTGAGATTCTAGCTACTTGTGTGAGAGGAGGTAATGTACCATATTGGAAGTTATAATTTTCCTATATTGAAAATATATTTCCAACAGGTACTTACCTGCTCTCACACTTTCTCCCCGCTGAAAAATGGTGTTTCCATTTGCTGCCAAAACTGGAAGTGATAGTTCAGTGGAATCGAATAGAGAAAGTCACATGCATCAAGAAAGTGTGTTGTACTGTTATTGGTGGAGGATTGTTCCATGATGACATACATTTAAGATGCATTTGAATAAATTAATTATGAGGTATGTGGAGGTTCAAGGCTAATTAAGCTACGTTCTAACATTAGTAAACTCCAGACAAAATGTGAAAAAATTACTTTGCATATCTTAAGTAGCTTACCTGTCACTTAAAATAATTTTCTGATTTAGTACAATGCTTTCTTTTCAAATCTGATTGCAGTTCATAGTTGATAATAAAGCCAAATTTTATACTTTCAATGAAAGCAGAAGTAATGTAGTTTAAAAAAACAAGGAACAAAGATCAGGAAGCTATAGCTCTTTTGACGACTAGTTAAATTTAATTTGCTACTTTTATGGGAAAATGTGATGAAACTCAGCTCATTTTCAAGCTACCCAAGCAATATTTTATGTAATTTAAATCATGTTAAGTTTTGATAAACATTATAGAAATGTCAAGCAAAAAGCAGTTTCATAGACATTCTAGTTTAGTCAAAACGACATCAGTTAAACGAAGAACGTAATGTAACATCTTAAGCTGTACTTCAACAGTAAATACAGAAAAATAGCAATTATGTCAGAGATTTGTAATGGTTCATAAACAAAGATATTTAGACCAGTCAAACATTTACAACATATCTGTAGTTACTGTTTACTCCATATAATTAAATATCACATCTATACAAAGCGAGTTCTGTAAAGAAAAACAAATAAGGATAATAAATATCTTCACAAGAAATGACATACAGATATGAAGTAAAAACATATAAATGATCCACACTATTTAGGCTCTTAATCTTGTCTTCTTCTCCATAAATTATATAATTAAAGAAATAACAAAACATTACCTTTTTTTTGTTCAAGAATTTATTTATTTTATTTTATTATGTTTTCACATAAAGATGTAAGCAATGAATATGTATGAGCTATCTTAGGTCTAAAATAATTTATTTTATCAGTAACTTCATGAAGAAAAAAGAAATTCTAAAATATATATGATATATTTAATGTATTGAAATAGACAACTATTTAACTGCCTAGCAGATACCATATTTCAAATCTCCATCACTAAACGTGCTTGCCCTTTCATCTAGGAAGAGTGTTATAAAGTGATGGTCAATCCTACTATTTGTTGTTAAAGAGCAGTCAAAGAGTTGGCTACGAATGGTGTTGAATAGCTGTTTTTCTCTAGTCTATCACTGCTAAATTAGCTACTGATAATGTAGATAGCTCTTGAGTAACTTTGTGGAAAATTCCAAACAAACAAACCTGTTTATAAGTATATTGAATTAAATAAATTTTAAAATTTAAAACTGCCGAAGTCATGGTAGTATGTATATCCATAAGGAATATGCATATTAGGTTACAAGATGAAATCCATGTAATTATTTTTTTTAAAAATGCAAGTTGCAAATTTGTAAATTATGTAATTAAATAAGGATATCTTGAACATTATACTATAAAACATCTATAGTTTAAATATATCAACAAATTATTTCTGAAAATAAGCCTAATGATTTAGATTTCTAGAAAAACATACACGCTTAAAAATAATATAATTATAATCTATTATTGTTTGAAATTTATGGAAGTCTAAAATATGAATTATCAATTATTTTGGATAAATGAGGTTTGGATAGTTAAGGTTTGTTACAATGGCAGGATATACTATATTATTCTAGTTTAAGAATTTCTATTCATGAATAAAGTATACATTTTTAGGTGGTTATGACCCACAAGAAACAGCAAAAGGAAAGCCATTAGCAAAAAAAACCTGTTTCAGATACAAATTGGATACGTGCAAATGGCAAAAAGTGGCTGACATGAATTATGCCCGTGTTTATCATGGAGCTGTAGCACTAGCAGGATTTCTTTATGTGATAGGAGGAAAAGATGATGAAGCAAGGTAGGAGTCTGTCAAGACACCTTTTTATTTTCATATAAATCACCCTAAATTTTTACATAAAGTACCAGTAGTTGTTGAAAAATTAACATACAATAAATATAAAGTTGACATATTGCAACAAAACATTCTTTTTCATTATTGTACAAAACATGCCACAACAAGTTGTATACATCAAAGCAGAAAACAAGTTAATAAAACTTCTTTTGTGTATATTTGTAGATGACAATCACAGATGTTTTTTTTACCCTGTGAATCAAGAAATAAGTCAGTCAAAGTGCAATATATTCTGTTTTAAAATGAATCAGGTTAATCTAGTAGTTAGCATGCCACACTATGGACCTTCAGCTCCATGATCTTTCTGCCAGAAAGAAAACAAAATTGTGCTCTGTGAGTGTAATACAAGAGTTACAGTCAAATTTCATAGTTTACTCAGAGCAATGCTTTAAGTTGTTCAAAATTAGGAACAGCTAGCAGAGACACCTTGGGTAACCTTATAAAAATGGTTAAAACGAACCAAATTGTTTTAAAAAAACATTTTGCTGGAGAGTGTATATTACTTTAATTTATATTTTTTAATATTATTGGAAGGAATATTTCATGTGTGTGTGTGTGTATATATATTATATTTTTACACACATTTTACCAGTTTCTAATCAATAACATTTTACAATTTCTAAGATACTTGTATTTTGAGACACAAAGTATATAGATTGCACAGATAGTTGACCAGTGTAGTGACAAAACGTTTGGTGCTTTGACTTGTAAAATGGAACATGATTGGCCTATCTCCATGTAACTGAAAGAGGCTAGATTACTCTACACAGAAACAAATACATTTATCTTTATTAACGGTTAATATAAAAATAAACTAGAAAGGCAGTTGAGAAACAATAAACAGAAGACACAGAATTTATCTTTTTTGATTTTCTAGAAGATGAAACAGGTGTTTATAGATGCCAAAACTACTGTCATGATCCACACACTTTCTTTCTTGCAAACACATTTCAAAATTGGGTCATGAGTATCCAGAAGCAACTGATCCATCTGACATTTGTAAAGAAACCCATGCTTATAGAGTAATGTGAGAAAATATACAATGATTCCATGAAATCATTGGTAGATCCTTTTCACATCCAGCTGTAAAAGGTAACATCTATGGTTGAATTGGCTCATGATGTGGATCAAATTGTCCATGTTCTGAATTAGAACTCTAGAATATAATTTAAATCTTATGTTAGGATAGATATATACCATTGGTTCATGATGTGGATCAAATTTCCCATGTTCTGAATTAGAACTCTAGAATATAATTTAAATCTTATGTTAGGATAGATATATACCATTGGTTCATGATGTGGATCAAATTGTCCATATACTAAATTAGAAACTTAGAAAATAATTTAATTCTTACATAAAGATAAACATATACCATGATATCATGAGATATCTGTTATCTTCCAACCATAAATTTGCTGTCTGAATGAGTTCAATGATACAAAACAATTTTTAAAGTTGAATTTATTTCCAGAACTTTTACCTGTAATTCTGTGCCATAGATGAGTCACTTTTCTTCTATTCTTTTGTTTTGTATTAATAGTACATATTCGTATTTAAATTGTACATATTAAAAATTGGATTAGTTCTAAACATAATCAATATTATTCATGAGAATTATGATTTTAAATTTTATTTTAATATCATTCAAAATCAAATAAATATTTTCATATTGTGTTTTTTATTATCTCAGTTTTTAGTTACTAGACCTAGCACTGTATCTTAAAAATAAACACTGTCATTATTTATCTATTTGATTATTTTAATTCTTAGTTCTCTAGATCCAATTCTGTGTTGTCATTATTCTCAAATAAATCTTGTATTTTATAATCTGTAGCTTTAAAAGGATAGTAACTCATTGATTTAGTTTCAGCTTGCTAAATTTTTATTGCTAAAATTTCTTTGCAATGAATACTTTACTTTATAATGGTTGGAAGAACTTATTCCATCTATTAAAACTCTCCTCTCAAAAGGAATAAATATTCATCCATTTTTTTGTTCTTTTTAAGTATGAATTGTAAATCAGGTAGACTTACCTCTGAAATACTAATAGCCTTTTCTTACTGAGTTTTTTCATGTGTGAGCAACTGTATAATTTTGAATTTATAATGTACTTGATGTAATGTAAATTATATTTCAATTTACCCAAAATTATTTTTTACCTTTCATATTGGTGGTTGTACACATACTTTCTTTTCCTGTGAATTCTAATAAAAGTCATTATTAAATATTACTGCTGTTCTTTCTACCAGTAATGGAAATTTTACAACTACTTTGTAGACTACACTCATGTTATTTGCCTCTAACTTACAGGGAAATTGAATAACTGTATTGTTGGACATTTTTGATGGTCATTGTATTCAGGTCATTATTTGTCTTCTGATGGCTAGAATTGGGTTTCATATGCATATTAAACACTCAGTTGCAAAACATTTGACATTTTCTAATGATTGTGTTAAAAAAGTAATCTCTCATTCAGGCCTATGCCTTTTCATTGTGTGAATACCAGAATTTGCTGTAATTCTAAAGAAGCTTCTACTGGTCTGGTTTTTCCTATTCTTCAGGTACATTATATGTTAATTATTAAATTAATTATTTTGCCTGAAGCTTTAGTGTTAATGTCATGTTTGACAAGTCAGTTTTGGAATTTTTAAAATATTTTCCACCTTCTCTTGATATTCTGGTCATTGCTAGTGCTTTTAGAGGTATGTTTACTATTAATAGCCTTTAAATTGGTTTATTTCCTCTACTATTCTTATTTCTCAAGTTTTTAACCAGATATTTCTTTTGGGAGAGAGGTGGGGGTCTGTTTGGCCTTATGTTGATTCATCATCAGTTTTCTGCTCTGTATACTATAAATTTGATTTATTTTAATTTTTCTTCTTAAGGGTAATTATTATATATTAAGTATTCTCATAATCATGAATTTTCATGTCAAGATCAAAGTTTAATCTTGCAGTCTTCCTTTGCTATGAATCTCGCAGACTTAGCTTCTGTTACCCCTGGCCATTATGTTTCTTTGATGCCTTATCTTATTGTACTTTCCTAGAAAGTACTATTTTTACCTCCATATTTTCAATGTACCTTTAAAGGTCTTTTTTCCTGCATCAGTTGTCATTGTAGAATTTTCACCAATATTATTCTCTTGTTCAGAGAAGCATGCCAGCAGAAGTTGAATAGTAGTTTAGCATTTAAATGTACTTCTGACAGTATTTTATCTTTTTTTTCTTAGACAACCATTTTATTATAATTGTCCTCCTATCTTGCTCCCTCATCTTGTCTGTTGAGTAGATGTCAACTACTTGTACATATTGTTTTGTAGGCCAAATGTGGCCATCAACAAGTGGAGTCTCTTTGACTCAGTGACCCTGCTGGTGTGAACAAATTTCCCACCTGGACTATTGTCTCAAATTATTGGTTCTTCAATGGAATCCTTGGTTTTTATAGGTCTTTCAGCCTCGCATTAATGTTTTTCTTCCAGTCCAGTTACTTACACAGTCTGGATCAGGATTTCTCAAATCTTCAGAAATTAGAAATCAAAGTCATTTATCACACTTTTCAGGTTCTCACTGCCTGCTATTTCTGAAGAAAGTTGGAGATTTAAGATATATCATAGACTTGTTTCAACTCATCATTTCCTAGACACCTCATTTTAAACTGAAAAACTTGATGTTCTTATGGAAGCCTCCTTGTCACAGCCTTTGTAGCAATGGATATTTAGAATGTCTTTCGTTTTATCCATATTCATCCATTACCTTATCAACTTCTTTTAGGTTGTACTTTACAATATTATTGCTCTTCTTTTTGGCTTTATACATTTTATGTCAGTTAGCCTTGTTTTGCTGGCCTTACATTAACCAATATTCAGTTTTATTTTTACACTGATGATTGGCTTATTTTGACCATTTCATCCATTTGTTTATTACAAACGTTCATCTGACCACTTAGCTGGATGAAGCATTCATAACTCCATTTTCCAGTTAGTACCACAGAGCATTTGGTACATCTGAGACTTTAGGTCAACACAGTTTGAAGAACACTACAGTATCTCATGTGGCATTTAAAGCCATTGAATTTTGTGCACCTTTCACCAAAGACATCCTTTCCACTTTGAGAACATTGGCTTCAATTAATATTGTCATTTTCTTGGGAGTGTACTTACAAGTAACGCGTGTAAAGTTTAGTGTTACCTACTTCAGACCTGTTTTTGTGAAGAATGACTTTCTTCCATTTTTCTTGTTTTGGTTGGATTGACAGTTTATGTCAACAGGATCATCTTTTCTTTCTCTTTATGTAGATTATAATTTGTTTTCATAGGTTTCTTAACCTGTTCAGTGCCATAGACGAGATAACTCATCAAAGCCGATCAGTAACACAGTGTCGCGGAAGAGTCAATTCGTTCTCAATAATACCTAACTTCAACGCTAGATGTCAACACCATACATGCATTTGACCTACTTACAAATTGTTTCACTTTCGATCCCAAATGGTGTCACGAAAAAAGTTATAAGATGAAGAAGCATTAGAGTTGTATTTTGAACTGGGTTTGGAGTTTGAAGATAGCAGTGGTGATTCAGAAGATTCGGATTTTGAAGATTCTTTGAAAAATACAGAAATACAAGGATCAGATGTTAGTGAAGATGATGATAACTGGCCATCAACCAGCACTGGTAAACAGGCAATAACACCAGGGAATAAACGTAAAATTGCAAGTCGTGGTTAGAACAGTTCCAAGAAAAAGTGCCCTAATGACAATGATTGGAATGTTGAATCCTTTACATTGATTACAATCATTATATGGGAGGGGTTGACTTATGTGACAGTGTGTTGCATGCTTATTTGAGTATGCGCTGGGCTGTCAAGTGTTACAAAAACGTATTTTTTCACATGATGGATATAACAGTGTACAATGCTTTGGTAGTTTACAAATCACTGGGAAACAACCTGTCTCTCCTGGAGTTTAGACTCTGTACCCTGATTGAAGATTATCACACCCAGCACCCAAAATCCACCGGAACCCGGCCTTCCTTGGAAAACCCCCTTCGCCTCACAGAATGCCACTTCCCAACACTTATTCCCCAAACAGAAAAGAAAAAGTACCCCACTAGAAAGTGTAAAGTGTGCTCTGTCAAATCCACGAGGAGGGAGAGCAGATATGAATGTACTGATTGCAAAGTGGCTCTTTGTGTTGACCCCTGCTTCAAAACATTTCACACAAAAGTGAATTATTAAATGTGTCATGTATTTCAATACCCAAAAATGACATTTTGTGCATTTTCATGTTTTGTACATATTTCTTCATTTTTGTGTACTACTATAAGTTTGGCTTAGAGAAAAAATAGTAATTGTTGCTTATTTCCTTTGTTTTAAAAATTACTCAATTTCACTGAAAAAACCCAGCATAGGAGCTGTCGTAGCAGCTGAAATACTTGGCAGTCAACAGGTTAATCTTTGTTGAGATGTTGCCTTGGAAAATCAGCATTATTCTGGATGGAAAGCTAACATTAACCTATTATAACTCTGGGCTGTTTATTATGTTTGTCTCGAGTACTGCTTATTCACACCACTATTCTGTGTTTGTTCATCCAGATAATTCTACCTTTCATGAACAATTTGTACAGTACTCAGTTTCATAGCCATTTCTTCACTGTAGTATCTCTGCCTCTTTAAATTTATTCTTGCTGTGTTTACCTTTAAACCTGTTGTACAAGTGGTATGATGATCATTTTGATAGACTCTTGCTTTTAGGATTACCAATTTCTAAACAAAGAGTGGATTCTTTCTGCTTTATTTTTTCATTGGCTCTGTGAATCTCAAGATTGTCCAGTGATCAGTGCTTTTACAGTGTTGGATGATCATCTTTTTCTACTTTACTGGTCTCCAGTTCCAAATCAAATTTTTTCAGGTAGATGTCATCACTGGAAAAATTCTCTTCTTTTTGCCTATTCTCCTCTCTGATTTATTTCTCGAGTGCTTACCCAGATCAGTAATGCAAAGTGTCAAACTCTTCTCATAACTTTACCAGCTTAATCATGGTTTCCCCTTTTATATCAAGTGTCTCATAGGGAACTGGTCTCATTATCACTTTCGGAACCTATTCTTTGGTCCTCATATATATCTTATTAATGATCATATAAAAGAATGAAGTCTGTGCATAGAAGAAAAATGCATTTCTGAGTGTCTGTAAGTTGGACCATTTTTCTTGAGGGTTTGTACTCCTCTCAATTCTGTAATAATTCCAGATTATGTACCTTATCTCTGATTCTGAATTCTACTGAAACTCTTCCTGATCACCTAATTAATTTTTGTGGTTTAGGTTGTTACTTTCTTGCTTAAGAGCTTTACTATTGGAAAATCAGTGTTCCTTTTGACACTCTCTGATTTCCTCTTCCATTTCATTGTGAGTATTCTAGCTTTTGGTATTTTAGAGATAAGTTTATGTGATTTGAATTTAAAATTTTTAGAATTAGAATCAACTTCAAACAAATATTTGCCTTTGAAATGCATTCCCAGTAACCTCTTTACAACCAAGAGAAATATGTTATATTAATTAATGTGTGGTTATTTAATGAGGTTCTTAGCAATTGTACAAAAGACTGATTCAGTTAATACTTAGTAAATGTCTGATCATTAAAGTGAGATTTCATACAATTGAAAATTTCTGTTATTTGTGTTTCTAATGTCTTAGAAAGATTGTAATTTTATTGGAATAACTGTGTTTTTATTTTTATTTTCATTTTAGATTGCTTTCTTCTGTAGAGTTGTACAACTCTGACATTGATACATGGAGTCAGCTGGACACATTCTTGAATTTTCCACGTATGGCTATGGGAGTAGCTGTCCACAGAAACCAACTGTGGATTTCTGGTGGAATTGCTGAAAAACATGAAAAAAAATGGATATGTGACATTTCTAATGTTGACAGATTTATTCCAAAGCATAATAAGTAAATAATAATAAAAAATTGTCTCATTTTGTTCCACATTATGCTTCTATTTATTCTTTGATCAAAATTTAAGTTTGTTTTGGAAGTTTTCAAAAGATATAACACTAATTTTCTTTCTTATTCCATTAAATAGTTATAATTACTTAACTGGACTGTGTACTGAGTATTCTAGCTGAAATTCATTCTGGTGTATTATATAATACAAATATACTTTTGTTTTATGGTGTGTGATGACAATGTGGTATTCAGATACAAAGATGTCAAATGGGAAAACCCAAAAGTTTCCACAAAAATGCATATTCAGAATTTTTAAGTGGAGAATAAATTGCACAGGGAAAACTAAAAATTGTAGGTAAACAAACAAACAAACTAATTATTCACAAAAGTAACTATAATATACCAAACTGTTGACTTCAAAATAGCTGAAGAAGGTCAAAACATTGTTCTGTACTTTAAGTTTTAATACCCATAACAACCATCTTCAGAATATGTGTTTACTTCAGGTGGGTTTTTCATCATCTTGTGTGACTATTGTTTAACTGCTGGGGCTGAGGATAAGAGAATCAGCTGAAAGGAAACAATAAATAGAAGTTTTCCATTTTCCTATTCAGGCCAAAGCCTTAACACAATACCTCAGAAATCAGTGGTTTACATACATTAATGAATTTCCACAACCAGCTGCTCAGGTTTTTGTATTACCTATTTTAATATCAGTAGGATATGAAGTGTCTTTACTATTTGATGACTTTTCATTTGTTGGTGTCTATTTATGTAGATGGTCATCTGATGTAGCATATCTCCCTTCACCTAGAAGTTTTGTCAGTATGGTTGAGTCAAAAGGCTCCCTGTATGTTATGGGTGGTCGAACATTGAAGGAACAATACACTGACGATAACTATCTAAGTATCACTGCTGAAATTTTTATATACATTGATGCTACTAATCAGTGGATTACTTATACACCTTTCCCATCTCCTCGTCATGGTGTTGCAGTATCAATTCTTGGTGAGCTTAATTTATTTCTTTTATTAACATTTCTTTTTTTAGTTGAAGAAAGTAAATACTTATTTAAAATATAAAAAAGTGTAGACAACATAAATAATTGTATTAATGAAAAATTGGTGATTTTTAAAAGCTGATATATTTTATCAAACTTAAATATAGAAATTGTATTTGTAGTTATATCTTGTATATAGCAGCTTTCTTAAAATATATATAAAACCTTTTCATTAATAAAAGTAAATATCTTATTAAATAAACTTGTTTTGGGGTCATATTTATTGTTGTTTAGATATATGAGAGGTAATGTAATACATTTATTGTATATTCATACTTTTATGTTTGTCTTTAGCAATGTTGATCTACTACACATATTTTATAGTCATATTTAGTTATCAGTTATGGAACTACTTTAATAGTTGTATTTCTTTATTCGTGTCTCATGAATAGGATGCATTTTTCTCATGTTATATTTTTGTGTTTATTTTTATAATGAATAATTTATTATTTCCCTTTCAACACATAACCTTATTTTGCATTTGTTGTTCCTGTTTTAGTGCTGCCCTCTGTATTAGAACTTTTTTTGTTTACCATTAGCTTTGAGGATCCCATCCATTCTGTCATGTTTCCACATGATACTACTGCATTGTTGCTTGCAAATGAGCATGCAACATTTCTCAATCCAGTAAGAGTGTGACACCCCTTTTGTTCCCCCATTGGTACAGTGCCAGACTGCAGACTTACAATGCTGGAAACTGTTTCTTTAACATTTATATTACAGAGTGGACTAGTTTATTAGTCAGTTGTATTTTGAAAAGTAATATTATTATTCTCTTTGTAGGAACCATTATATTTGTTTGTGGAGGATTTGCTAATAATGTAGATGGTGGACTGTCAGAGGTGTTAGTCAAGGGTTTTGACATAAACAAGTGGAATTCGTGTAGACTCTTACCATTTCCTTGTTCAGGCATAGCTGTGGTAACAATACCAAAACTACAGAGAAAATTAGTAGAATTGAAAAAAACAACTGAAACAACTTCTGTTCATTAACAAATAAATTATTTTCAGAAAATTCAAATAAAGCGAAGAAAATAAATGAATATATTGGAGTTATTTATAAATGGATTACTGTTTTGTTTTGTTTAAAAACAATCTGAGAATAAAATAATGTACTTTTATTCATCATATACTGAACAAGTCAGTTATTTTTGCTTGTAAAATAAATTTATATAATTACAGCTTTTATTAGAAAATTTATTTTATGCAGTGTATTGAATATGTTTCCCTTGTTATGTACGGATTTGATGCTATAATGTAATACTTTAGATACACTGTTTCCTTTATTTCATGTTGGTTAAATTAAGTTACACATATTTTCTGTTTAACATATGAATATTTTCTAACGTTTTGATACATTTTTTACTTTTATGATTTTGCTTTCTGTAAATTCAAGACTATAACAAATTACTTTTGAAAATCAATCACAGAATATTTAATATATTACATGTAAAATAAAAAAAAAACTTATCTATAACTCAGTATTTCGTTGCATTCTCCAACTTTGATTTCTTCTTTGTTTAAAGTGAACTGAATTGGACACTCATGATATTCATGCAGAACTGAATGTTTTAAAATTTTATTATACATAAATCTTATAGTATTGTTTTATATTAGCATTTGGTAATTATATCTGTTGTTTGTTTTTTTTATCCAAAATTATTTTAATATCAGTATCCTGTTCTTATCTACTAAGGTTTTGATTTTTTTAAGTATAAAAACAGGGTCTCACTGATCTTACATTTTAGTTTAATTTGTTAACTTGTAAATCTCAATATCTGAAACAAAAATTATAGATTGATTCATAGAATATTTTAACTAAATTTCAAAACAAGTAATATTGTGATCCATAAAACATACTGGCCCATATTAGTCGAGAGACATTTTGTTAGATGTCCAGCAGAGATATACAGTTTCTTCAATGTCACTTCTTTATCACCTCTCAGTGTCAATCATAGAGTACATACTATCATTCAGCAAAGTTCTGGGGGTCTGATGAAGATAACTATGACTGAACATTTATCGATGCTTTCTAGTGCCTCATTAATAAGCTTAGTGGCCTGTAATGCTATAATTTGGAGTTTGATTCCCTGTGGTGCAACAAGGCTTAAACAGTATAAACAAACATATGTAAACTTAGCTGAAAACTGAAAAAAATGTAAAAATTAAGGAGTGGTAAGAGTTTTACCAAATGGCTTCTTTCAGTTCACAATGTATATGTGTATATCATTTATTTTTCAGAATATGCTACAGAATCTATGATATAAAGGTAACAGTTATACAGAAGTTAGAAAATTTTAAAACGTTTAGATAAAGTACTCTTAAATAAATAACTATTCTTGAACCTGAGTTTAAAGATGATGGCTAAGTTTTTGAAAGTTAATTAGTAAATCACACTCTCAGGATGTTATTGAAAAAAAACAGATTTATAATCCATTTCATTAAGATTTCTGTCTCTGTTTTAATTTAATGTATAAAAAAGCAAATTTGGTTACTGTATATGTATACAGAAATATAGCTGAGGTTTTAAACAGCAACAAAAATACAAGTTACAGCATAAGTGGAATATGATATTTCTGATATGGCATTATATCTTCTGTCATGTAATAACTTTTATTGTTCATTGCTGCCCTCTGTATGGAAAATTGTTTACACATGGCATTAACCTTAAAACTTCCACCTTTACCATGATAAATGTGGTTTGTTGCATATTCTCATGTAGATTATCAATTGACAGCTTTCTACCAATAGGAGTGTGACACACCCTCCTAATGCACTTGACTTTTTCTATTTGATTCACCTAACCATTACTTCTCAGTTCAGCTGTTAAATCCATATGTTCTACAATTTTATGTGAATTTATTACTTACATTTTTTCCTTTTTCAAATAATATTTTCATGTTTCTACAGTTCTCTGTTAAATACAGTCCCTTTTCATGTTAACTTACCTTGTGTTTGTTTGCTGTTTGTTCTTTGATTTGACATTTTTTTCACACGTTTTTGTTTAGTTACTTACTCATTCACAATGGAATATGACGTCTGAAGCTAGTGTCATGAATTATTCTATTCAAACCTACTATCTTCAATGTCACGAAACAGGCGTAATTCAGGTATGTGGGTTTTGACTGAGGATATTTAGGCTGTCATTCAGCTATAGATTGAACTTTACAAAGGTTGTTCCTCCACTGCCTACCCTAATCTTGTACTTCCAATGTCATTGATATGACAAAATGTTTATTTTGTTTCCTCTACCCTCTTTGTGAATACCTCTCCTGAGGAATCAGCCAAGCCTCTCCTAGCCTTCTTGGATTTTAATTCTCTGGTATGTAACCTGTTATCTGTTTCCCTGGTTTCCTATCCTACTTTTTCAGTGTTACATTATCCAAGTACCTTGTTTACCCTCCTCTTCCAAATATTAATTGAGTTCCATGCTGATAATTTCCTGTCTCAATTTGAGGTCAGAGCCTCAGATAATTATGACTTGGTTTGCCTTCAGAGTGATTCTCATTTTCTGGACTTTCAGCAGCTTTTTCTTCTGCCTGTTTGGGGAGCTGCCCTTGAGAGTTCTGTGTGCTTCTCCCAGGTCGAGTTTCCCACCTACATCTTACCCTTACTTCTCTCCTCTTTAAGGCTATCCACTGTTTTCCTGAGTGTTTTTTTTTTTAAGATACCTCCACCCTATTTTTTCTCCATGTTAGCACAATTGTCCTCCTCTGCCCTATCCTGTAATACATGGATTTTTTGCTGCTGGCCTCTCTAGGGTGGGGACACTCTCTTGTCTCAGGTGCGCTTACTGTCAACTTATGACCTGCAGATAGCCACTTTTCTGCATGGGTCTGTTTTTGAGGGTATCCATGATTCATTGGTGTCATGTGTGAAGTACATGAGACAGTATTTAACCCTTTTCTTTTGGTTGGTTGGTTGTCTAAACCTGCTCCTATTGTAACTTCCAACTCTAGCCTGTTCCATCCTTTTAATGAAAGGTATTTTACTCACTTTCATACTCAGCACCACCAAATATTCTGGTGACTATCCTGTGGGTACCAGCCTAGTGTGAGCTTTCTGTCCAGTTTTGTCCACCAGTTACATTAATTCAAGTCTATTTCATGGGTGATCTCAGTACAGTCACTTGTACTTATTCTCTGGCTGCCATCCCCATCTCCTTAGTCGACCAATCCAGTGTCCTTCCCTCTTTTTTTAGGATCTCACTACTTGCTAGCATTTTTCTGAGGCATTTAAAACTGACAAAATGTGGTAACATTTTGATACAATTAATTGTAATAAATTAAAAACTTACTGTTTAACTTTACTACAATAGACTCTATTTAAAACACCAATATTTACCATTCACTTTATATTTTATGCATAAAACTTTGGGATAAACCTCTGTCTGATATTAAGACCACTGGTTATTAGGAAGTACAAAGATCTTCATGTGGTCACTCATTCAAATATGGTAAGTTGACATCAAGACAGCTGTTTGTTTGGAAGGACAAAGGTTGTTACATGGTCATGTGTTACTGATGACAAGTTTGGAAAAGTTGACCTTGTGATTGTCTAAACCAAGAAATGCTTTAGTTTGAATGTAGAACACTGTTTGACTCACAGTTTTACTAAAAGAAGACAATAATTAATGTGGCAGAAAAACTTTATGAAAACAAAAGTTGAACAAGTCACTTATAATATATTGCTACTATTTATATATTTACATTATAATTCGTATCAAAAATAAATGGTCCAAACTCTATATAAATTCAAATGCAGTATTTTGTGAATGTAATATTCACCATAATTTAACTTAACTAGAATTTTTGCATGTCATTTAATTTAATGTCATTAAATATAGTTCTTTCAATTTACATAGTGATACAGAACACTAAATGTGTATTCAGGATATTCTGTTCACAATATTTTATGAGATATTTCAGTTAGTGTAAAATTATTGTCACTGCTCTGTACTATGCCCAACATAGATCTACTTGTCAAACATTTTATCTCAGTCAATTTGGAACAATTTAAAAAAACAGATCAATTATATATTTAATATTTATGATTACTTAGACTTTAAACTACATAAACATGCAAAATGCATGAGATAGATTTGTTTACTTTATTATACAATACAAATTATATAATGAAAAAATTAATTTAATATCTACTTAAATGTATGAGTTTTCATTATACCCTAATGATAATATTGAGTCACAAGTTCAATCTAATTATTATTTCATATATCTCATGTTATAATTTTCAAAGTAACATATATTTTGAAACAATGTTGCTGTATATTTGCATGAAATATTGCATAATAGTATTATGGGTCAAGGTTATTCACAGCCATATGACAAAGATCAGTTCTGATTTATCTAGCAGCACTGATGGGTTTGTTTAATGACACTTTTTAAATCAAAGACACAACAAAGGATTTGTTTGTCTAAACATTTCCATCAGGATTTATTACATTGACACTCAATATCATAATAGTTACTCTCAGAATGTACTAATGTCTAAAATATTTTGGGGAACACCAGTTACCTTGTTGGTAGCCCTTTCTGCAAAAACTATTATGCCATGTATTATTTTACAATATTCACGATAATCTATGTTAACACTAATAATACATGTGTCACATATCCTGTTAAGTTTTGGTTTCTTTTTTAAGGAGCTTTTTCAACAAAAAAATTAATAAGTGGTTTGGTTTGTTTTGAATTTTCGCACAAAACTACAAGAAGGCTATCTGCACTAGCCGTCCCTAATTTAGCAGTGTAAGACTAGAGGGAAGGCAGCAAGTCATCACCACCCACTCTTGGGCTACTCTTTTACCAACGAATAGTGAGATTGACCGTAACATTATAACGCCCCCACGGCTGAAAGGGCGAGCATATTTGGTGTGATGGGGATTCGAACCCGCGACCCTCGGTTGACGAGTCAAGTACCTTAACCACCTGGTCATGATGGGCCTTAAGTTAATAATACCCCCTCTATTTTGTTTACGTATTGGTTTGATTAGCACAGTATAACAGTAGCATTTATTAACGTTCTCTTTACTTTATAAAATTCAGAACGACACAATTTATGTGCACAGAATTTTCATGTAATACTTGTTTAAACAATATAGTTCATAATGAAAATAAACTGAATAATCATAATAATTTGATTATTAATAAATAAGCGAAACAAGAGAACTCTATTTTACTAGTACTGAAAATAAAGAGTGTGAAATGGACGATATTAGTCATATTTATTAGTCGCTTAACATAACTCTAATAAGAAATAAATGAAACGGGACTCTCTCATTATTAACCTGGAGATGACTTAAGAAGGTCGAAACGCTGTTCTGTACTTTATTTTAATTAATGTACTAATACCAACATCAGCCGTCTTGAGAATACATATTTACTTCAAATGTTGTTGCCCGGCATGGTCTAGCGCGTTAAGGCGTGCGCTTCGTAATCTGAGGGTCGCGGGTTCGCGCCCGAGTCGCGCCAAACATGCTCGCCCTCCCAGCCGTGGGGGCGTTATAAAGTGACGGTCAATCCCACTATTCGTTGGTAAAAGAGTAGCCCAAGAGTTGGCGGTGGGTGGTGATGACTAGCTACCTTCCCTCTAGTCTTACACTGCTAAATTAGGGACGGCTAGCACAGATAGCCCTCGAGTAGCTTTGTGCGAAATTCCAAACCAATCAAATGTTGTTTTGAATTAAGCACAAAGCTACACAATGGGCTATCTGTGCTCTGCCCACCACGGGTATCGAAACCTGGTTTTTAGCGTTGTAAGTTCACAGACAAACCGCTGAGTCACTGGGGGGCTGCTTCAAGTGAGGTTCTCGTCATCACAAAAAGAAAAGTTTGTTTATCATTACTTCTAAATCGTAGAACTTAATAACAGTTTTCTCGGGACCAGAATTTTACATTATATGAATACAGAATCATTTTAAGTCAAAGAAGTTTACTGTTACGGTGGTAGAATGCCCAACTAAATACTCAGAGTATTTGTAAAGATTAAAAGTCAGTTTTATATTATTTAATATTGTAACTTTAGTGCACGTGCGCTGTGCCTATGGAAGTTTTATAATTTTAGCCAGGCACCACTGGAAGGTCAATATAACAAAAATAATTAATATATATGTATGTAAGTATATAATGTTATGAAATTTAAGCCATTTAGACTAAGCATTTGTATTTTCATGTTCTAATTTCTTGTCATTCAAGAACAAAAAAAAGCAAAATTTTTATTTATTTTTATTGGAAGTTAAGAGGTCGGTCAAATTTACGGACCTCATACAGCTAGGGTAGTTAAAATAACAGACGAAATATAAAGTCTTAATGAAAACAAATGTTTGAAATGTATTTGGGAGGTTTTAGAGATCATACAAATAATATTTGAGATTTTTTAGAAGAAGAATTGTTTTAATCATAACATGAAAATCACTAGTCAATGTCACAATCAATCAGCAAATGATATAGCAATGCCAAACTTTTAAATCCGAATCCTCTGTGCAACTGCAATATAATTTGGGGCAGAAGAAACATCATCTGTTATGGAGAACAAATAAAATGAAGCAAGTAGGGGTAAGCTGAATGATTTTCAGGACCACATGTTGCCTTCATCACAGCACGGACAATAAGTAACTGAAAAATCTAAAACAAATTTTATATAACTAAAGCAAGTAAAAAACAAAGATACATCTACACATCACAGACCTTCCATTATTTGATTGTTAATAACTATAGAATTTATGGAAATGAAGTGTTTTAGTTTTGTTTTGACTTCTACCACGAGACCTGTTTTTTCCGTTTCACCCTCAACAAGTCTCTTCACCTTTCCTTTTGCGTATTGGATCCACGAAATTATTGTTGTTGCAAACTTTGAGTGACTGTGAGTCGGTTACATCAGTGAATTTTACATCAGAAATATTTTTTACAGATATCAAATATCCAGAAGTATTTGTGCAATACGTGTCATTCCTAAATCCTATCTCCGGTCCGGCATGGCCAAGTGAGTTAAGGCGTTCTACTCGTCATCTGAGGGTCGCGGGTTCGAATCCAGGTTGCACCACACATGCTCCCCCTTTCAGCCGTGGGGGCGTTATTGTGTGATGGTCAATCCCACAATTCGTTGGTAAAAGAGTAGCCCAAGAGTTGGCAGTGGGTGGTGATGACTAACTGCCTTCCCTCTAGTCTTGCACTGCTAAATTAGGAACGGCTAGCGCAGATAGCCATCGAGTAGCTTTGCGCGAAATTCAGAACAAACAAACAAACCCTATGTCCACGAACTAAAATAATATACTATCAATAGCTCCTCTGGTAAAATAAAACCATGCTTTGAAACAGTGACGAGTCACCCTAAGGCTAAGTCGTTACCACAAATGGATTTAGTATACTTCTAATAATAACTTGGAAAAAATGCAAAAATTTGGTAGACAGGAAATATATACTTTAAAAAACTATATTTTTTTATGTTGGGTCAACTGTTAGCTAGAGGTCGCTTAACGTTAAGATCATGCAGATTTTTGAATATGGTTTAAGAGTATTATACATTCACGTCAGAAATTCTTGGAGTTTTACAAGATATACTGAATAAAAATTAAACTATAAATACAGTCGAGCCAGTCGATTGGTTAACAAGTTTGCCTTTTTGGATCTGAATTAGTTATCGCGCATATTAAGTTGCTTTGTGCGATTAATTATACTTGCCATAAGATATTAATAAAAGAATATTATATATTTTCAACATTGCATCTTCATCTAGTCCCTCAGGGGCTCTCAAGAATTAGAAGAGGGTATAGTAGCAGTTCCAACTACACCATGTTCGCTCATTGCCCATTGCTGACGGCGCGTTTCGCTCAATCCGTTGTTTCTCACGCCGGTTGTAACGCAACCAACACTGTAATGGGTAGAGAACTATTTATATAATCTATTTGTTACAACAACAGTTGTTGTACTATGAACATATTTTCCAAAATGACGTACAATAGGCCTTGTGGCAAGTATAACTAATTGTGACCATTCTTCGCCAGCTTGGAAAAAGCGTGCACACCATGACAACTGTCCTTGTAACAAGTTGACTTTTACACTAGTTTATTGCATATAAATAGCATGACTGTAAACATGGATCTGTGACAAGTCTCAATAAGAGTGGGCCTGTAAAAATGTTAAGGAGGAAATAAAACCAATACGTTGTTATATGTTGGATTATTTCATCAGATAATTAAGAATCTGTTGAAGAAAGAACAAGGTTACGTTAAAAGTATAGGTCTGTTTGATTGTTGTTAAGCATAAGGCTACATAATACTCACCGAGGGTATCGCAACCTAATTTTTAGAGAAATAAGCCCCAAAATTTTCCACCGAGGGATCATACACTACGAGAAAGTGAGTGCGCTTCAAAGTCTCATGAATGTAATAATCATCGCCTGATTATGTCTGCTGGCTTAGTGTTATATTAATAGTTAGTCGGTTTTCTGAAAGATTTGAATATTTCTGACCAATATAATCTCATTTATTAATACACTAAATATATCTATCAAACTTTGCATATGTACGAGTTATTTGAAATTGATACTACTCTAATTTATTAAGGAAATATAGGAATTAATGATACAATGTAAAACAATTAATTTCAAAATATATATAATTCACAGATTGAAATTAAATCCCACTATATTTGTGTTATATTGCAAGTCAAAATGTTAATCATGAAATACTGCAAGGATAGGCGTTTTTCAGTATGGCTTTGAAAGGCAACTTCGTATAACATGATTTCTAATTAAAACATATATCATTATTAATATCATCTTAAATGAATATGGATAGTTAAAATCGTTATGTGTGTGTTTACATACTGTTTATTACACTGAATTATAAAAAAAAAATCCTTTGTACTACTTTTCAGGACTACTCAATTTCATTAATGCTGCTATAATGTTGTGTGGTGCATCACTTTAAAATCGGCTCTGTGTTTTAAGCTAAAGAGTAAACTCTTCTTTGGTTTTTGCAAATAGTTTTATGATAGTATATGAAAACAAAAACTTAATTTTAAAATAAATTGAGTCAAAACAGTTGCCTACACTTTCTTGGTATGTTGGCCTCGTCGTACGTCAAATTTCATCTGATTTATTTAATATTGATAATCTCGAGCAGTTTGTGCGGTTACTAAGTATGAAAGTCATGAAATATGCGTAGATAAACCGAACATCTCTTTCTTATATATATGCAACTTTAATTGAAAATGAAATAATTTTAGTACTTTGAAACGGTTAATTTTCGGTATATTGTTACATGGCGCTTCATTCCTATCACTGACCTCTGATGGTGTTAATATGAGTTAACGAAGCGCACGTGGATACTTGTGAAAGTTTTGATCGTTGGTATTACTAATAACAGATGAAAGTTTTATGTTTAATAACCAGGTAAAATTGCATGTCTCGTATTTCAGCTTATAACTTTGTTTGTTTTACGCAATTCATATATATACTTATTATATTTATGTATCTATGATTTTAATATTTATTTGTGTATGTATACTATACCCCTTTTGCCAGTATTGAAGCTCAGGCTACATCATTCAGACGTCATATTACGTTGTCTTATTAATGTTAGGATCCAGTTCTAACTTTAAAGCATAAGTTAAAATTTAGATATCAGAGATATATTTAGAGATAAGAGTTGAATCTGAGGAATAATTTTCGTGGTAAACAGGCAACATACTTTGTGCGTAGAACTTCGAAGTACTTTATATACAAAATATATACTATGAATCTTTTCTAATAATAGTAAAAATAATAATACAATTGAAATTGTAGTATGTTAATTTTACATTAATCATAGTGCAATTAGTGAGGTATTTCAATTTGAACATCTTTTGTAAACTTAGGCATAAAAGTTACAGAGGTGTAGAAATGTTATTAAGAAATGAAGTAAACTATTATGTGATTAATTTTCACCAGAAAATTTGAAAGAAGAGTACTGTTGTAATAGTTTTAAAAATTACTTTGTTAGTTTCAAAAGTAAGCATAGTGTAAGTAGATTAATGTGTTATTTGTTGTATAATAATAGCAAAGTTACTCTAGTATTAAAAGACTATGAGAAATGAAATTGATGGGTTCAAAGTTCTACTTGAAGTGAAGACTATGTTATACTGAGACCTGGTTAGATATTGAGATAATTAACAATAGAAATTATTTTGAAATTGTAAAATATAATGAGTTGATGGTTGTTACTAGAAATACTGATGTAACAGTTATGAAGAGTTTTGACTTTATTTTTTGAAAAAATTATTTTGATTATATGGAGTCAAATACTGAAGGAGAAATATCTTTTTTGAGATTTAGTATGTTTTTCTATACTAAATAGTTGGAGAGCCAGTCAGCAGAGATACCATTCTAGATTTACTGTTAACCACTAGTGATACGATTTCAAAAGTTAAAGCAACGTAACATTTAGAGAAGAATGATCTGTGCATAATATAATGTTTGATAAGCATGGTGGTAAAAAAAGAAAGAAAATTTAGTTCCTATCATTTTTCAAAACCACATTTAAAGCCATGGCTTGTGATTTAACATAAGTGAATTGGAACAATGAGTAAAAAGTTTGTATGACAGATTTGGTAATTTCTTAAATATAATCCTTTATATTGAGTATGGGCATACTCCTTAAAAATCAAACTTAATCCAATTTTTCCAGCAGCTATTAAATATTGGCAAGAAACTATTTCTAAAGCTAGTTGACCAGTAGAGATGAAAGCTTCTGTTCAGTGTGAGTGGTTGCAAGATGTTAGTACAAGGCAGCTATCTTAGCGCATGGAAATTAAGTCAGTCTCAGTTGCAAAATTAAATATAAAACAAAAATTGTTATTCATTCTTGTACATCATATGATGTGTCTGAGCAATGATTACTCTACTTCAAAATTCTCTAACATGAAAAATAGGCTTTTGCAGTTTCCCACTAACTAGAAATATAAACAGTACATAATTACAAGCAAGAAGCAAAATATGAATCTCTGCTTTTTGGAGTTGCTGAAATATCAACACATTTTTTCAAGCATATTGAAGAAACCCATATCTCTGATTCTCAGTAACTTTGTGTGGCTATTTGCTTATAACTAATTGAAAGAGCTGGTTCTCCCTCTATAACTCTTACATCATTGTTTAGTAATTCTTGATGAAGAGAAACCCTTTTAAAATAAAAACGTATCTTGGGATGGCTGGTATGGGTATTAACACTTTTATTGATAAGCGGAGAACAACGTTTTGACCTTCCTGTGTCATCCCTCAGACATGTATCTGGCAACAGTCACTTGCAAACTCTCTTTGTTAACCTGAAGATGACTTAGAAAGGTTGAGCATTGTTCTCTGCTTATCCATAAAAGTGTTAATACCCATAACAGCCATTTTGAAATGCATGTCGTTGTTTAGTTTTTGCTGTGTAAACCATTGATCAGTGGAACTGGTTATTATATGGTTATCATATTGTGGTGTTTGTAAAGTTGAAGAATATTTAAAACCTATTTTTTAACTTACTTAAAATATGAATTTTATATATATATATAATTGTGTATAAATTACAGGAGTTTTCAGACATTCTATTTTAGTAAGTGGTATATTGTTTATATTCTAATTCTAAAATGTATATTTTAAAATTACATTAATTCTTTCTTGGACATCCAGATTTGTGAGTTTCAGATATGGCTTACAAAAAGAATAAAATTTTTTTTCTCAATTACAAAAAAGCTTGGATATGTCATGAAGTACTATAAATCTTTGTTTTAATGCATGTGCTTTATCTTTTGTTATTTAAACAAAAGTAAGGTGTTAAAATGATAAATGTCTGAGATTAAGGTGACAAAACTTCATAAAATGCTTAAAGTTTCACAAACTCAAATGCTCTGTGAAGCATTTTGTGGTAAAGCAATTGCATGGTGTTTATGTTAACTTCATAGAAAGAAGCTAATAGGATCCTACTGTGATTTGTTACTTCTGAAAGAAAGATTACTGGTGTAGTGAGTACAAGTACAGTATTAGAACTAAAAGGAAATAAGATTTCAAAAGACACTTCATTTAGAAGGTTCTAGAGATTATGTGAATGAAATGTAAAACTAAGATGAAACAAAGTATTTGTGTTTTTTGCATGAAACATCTATCACTAAGACTGACTCTGAAAACACTTCAAAAATTTGCAAATAAATCTTTATTAAAAAATCTTATTTCTTTTATTTTGTGAAGACATATTAACTTAAGAATCATTGTAGATGTCAGTGTCTATAGCTTCACAGGTACATGATTGGTTGACAGACCACATCCATAAACAGGTAGTTAATTGAAAATAGTGTTACCACCTTAAATGATTGTTTTCTACATTTTTTTTTCATCTATATAATACATGTTTGTTTAATAATTGGACTAACAGCTGTCAAGCAGTGATAAATTTATATTGTTCAGTGAGTGTTGAAGTAGCTTGTAATTGGTCATTGTGACTGTAAGCAGTTATACAAAGAAGAAAATCAAGTATAAGTCCTCTAAGTTGAAAATTAAATTCCTACGTAGGTTGGAAGATTTACGGAACTGTAGGAAGTTAGGGATTTGGTTGGAAAAAAAAAAAAAAAGATGAGGAAATCCACAATAGCTCATGAAAAAGGCTAGCTGATAGTGTTAAAACTATTGAAAAGGTTTTTTTAATGTTTGTTAAAGATAAGCAATATTGTATAATAGGAATTAGATTCTTGAAGGATGCTGATAGCAAGGTTTTGGCTGAAGGTTATGATAAGATGATCTTTTAAGTGTTTTTCAGTTGTTTTCATGAAAGCAATATTCCCAAGAATTCTATGGAAAATATTGGAATTGGCCTGGATTGTGTAGAATTTAATCACTTTATAGTAAAATTGATATCAGAAATTGATGAAGCACCAGGGATTAAACCACATTTTTCTTGCATTTTTAGAATAAACTTAAAATCTTAAATGCAAATATTTTTCATTTTTTTGTTTTCATTTTTAGTAACTCAACATATAGCTTGCAGGATTGGAGAGTTGCTATTGTTATTGCAGTTAAAAGGGATTGATAAAAGTTGCCCTGAATTATTGGCTCATTAGTTTTACTTCTATAGTGAGAAAAAATAAATTCTAGAAACTCCAAGAAAAGAAGCTGTAGAGAACTTTTTTAAAAAATATAAATAAAATAAATAAAATCCAATGTTGATCCATCAGAGGTTAAAGTATAAATAAAATAAATAAAATTCAATGTTGATCCATCAGAGGTTCAAGTATAAATAAAATAAATAAAATTCAATGTTGATCCATCAGAGGTTCAAGTATAAATAAAATCCAATGTTGATTCATCAGAGATTCAAGTATAAATAAAATCCAATGTTGATTCATCAGAGGTTCAAGTATAAATAAAATAAATAAAATCCAATGTTGATCCATCAGAGGTTCAAGTATAAATAAAATCCAATGTTGATTCATCAGAGATTCAAGTATAAATAAAATCCAATGTTGATTCATCAGAGGTTCAAGTATAAATAAAATAAATAAAATCCAATGTTGATCCATCAGAGGTTCAAGTATAAATAAAATCCAATGTTGATCCATCAGAGGTTCAAGTATAAATAAAATCCAATGTTGATCCATCAGAGGTTCAAGTATAAATAAAATCCAATGTTGATTCATCAGTAGTTCAAGTATAAATAAAATAAATAAAATCCAATGTTGATTCATCAGAAGTTCAAGTATAAATAAAATCCAATGTTGATCCATCAGAGGTTCAAGTATAAATAAAATCCAATGTTGATTCATCAGTAGTTCAAGTATAAATAAAATCCAATGTTGATTCGTCAGAGGTTCAAATATAAATAAAATCCAATGTTGATTCATCAGAGGTTCAAGTATAAATAAAATCCAATGTTGATTTATCAGAGGTTCAAGTATAAATAAAATCCATCAGAGGTTCAATCTTGTTTTAATTTTTCTTAAGATGTTATTCATTGTTTGGATGACAGAAAGGGTATACCTAGATTTTCAATATGGTTTTATAAGGTGTCACATAAAAGTTTTTAACCAAGAAACTCGTGTATAAGGAGGTATGGAAGGGCTATTTAATTGGAATGTAAGGTAGTTTGACATGAGAAAGTAGAAAGTTGTCATTAAGAGATCATTCAGACTGGAATCTTATTTGTGGTAGAGTACCTCAAGGTTCAGTGTTTAGGTTTTACTATTTATTCATTACTTTAATTATACTGATAGATGCATAATTAACAAATTAGTAAAGTTAGCTTGTGACATTAAGCTTGTGGGTATTTCAGGCTGTATTGAGGTATTTCAGAATGACTTCGATCAATTAGTAAATCAAACAAATGTTTGTCAAATAACCTTTAATTATAGAAATAGCGACATGATGAATTAGGGTTATCTGAATTTAGATCCCATATTTAGTATAGATAAAAACAAACTCTATAGCATGATTAAATAAAATGATCTTGGCATAATGTTAGATAAGTCACTTAAGCCACTGAAAGTAGTAATCAGTTAACAGTAAAGCTAATAGACAAAAGAAGTAGTTATCTCTGTATTCAAATCATTAGTATGGCCTAACTTGTGAGTTGAATAGAGATAATTCATATAATTCCTTCTGGATCATTAAAATGTTTTTCTGGTCTGGAAGTTGAGCTGATTTAGGTTATCTTGCTGATATAACCATTAACTTTTTTTAAAACTTTACTAAGAAATAGTTGGTATAAATACAAATACAAATGTTACTGCATAAAATATATTAACCAGTTGACAAGTTAGTTCTTCACTTTACACATACAGATGTAGGTAATTCTTTTCATTTTATCTGTTTTATTACATATGAAAAATTTGGGCCTGGCATGGCCAGGTGGGTGTAGGCATTTGACTTGTAATCCAATGGTTGTGGATTTGAATTCTGGTTGCACCAAACATCCTCACCATTTCAGCTGTGGGGGCATTATAATGTGATGGTCAATCCTACTACTTGTTGGTAAAAGAGTAGCTCAAGAATTGGCAGTGGGTGGCGATGACTAGCTTGCCTTCCCTCTATTCTTACACTACTAAATTAGGGATGACTAGCATAGATAGCCCTTGTGTAGCTTTGTGCAAAATTCAAACAAACAAAAACAAAGAACAAATTTATAAATATTTTTCTACTTACAGGTTTCTATTTTGGACTGCTCTCTAAACAAACAACACTGAACTCATAATAACTGAATAAAACAAAATGAGTGTAGGTAAGAAACTGAGTGATAGTCAAACTGAAAAGCATTCTGGAAGAGGTACAGGATTAGTTAAGAAAATGAAACCTCATAAAAGGTTTTCAAAGCAGTTTAAATCAAATCCAAATTACTTTAATTCAAAATCATCTGCAAAAAACTTGGGTAAGAAAGAAAATAGAAACTCCTCATTACTTAACAAAGGAAAGAAAAATAACAGTTTCAAGGGGAAAAAATCAGTTGAGAAAAAAAATACAAATAGAATTTATTTTAAGAAAATAAATACTCTTCATCAACATGTGAGGAAGAAGAACCCATCTGAAGTTGAGGATAAGAAAACCAGTCAAAATTACAAGAAGAAAGGACACTTGAAGGTATTATGCTGCTGTAACTTATTACTAATGTATTAAGTGCTTATATTTAATTGTTTTTCAATGTGAACTATAAATAAATGTCAATCCATTTGAATTAAAAAGTCAGTTTTTTTGTAAAGTGAAAATTAGAAATTTATTTAGGAATAATAAAAGCACATTTTTCATCAAAAAATGTTAGATATTAAAACAAGTCACAAAGAATAAAGTTAACACACACTTTGTATGTTTTGAAAACTTGGTGGCTTAGATTGTATAAAACTGTATTATGTAGTTTAGCTGATGGTAATGATATTAACATTTATTTTGAGAAACAAATGAAGGATGAGAGTGAAATGGGTTTTCAGAATTTTCCGGGGAAAAGCCATGTACAATCAACTGGTAAATTGGGTGATGATGCAAAGGAAACAACTGATACAAGAGGGAAGAAACGTAAATTATCAGGAAGTGATCATTCTTCAGAACCAAAAGATAAGATGATGAAAATGTTGTTAATGAAAAAAAAAGACAGGAAGAGGCTTCGACAAAAGCATGATGCCAAAACAGATATGTATGAAATAGGAGTGAAAATCAAACATATTTGGGAAGAGTTAAGGAGGTAACTCAGTTTGTCTTGTTTCGGGTAAAATATGTTTGAGAACATCATTAAATTTTTTTGTATGTAATTATATTATTTAATTACTGATAATTTGTATTTGACAAATGAAAACCATTTGTTTTTAAATATTTGCTGGTATTCTTTAAACACTGTGCGTAATCTGATAGAAAAAAATTAAAAATGTTTTTTTTTTTATGTTTTAGAATTCATTTACTGTTTATTTTTACTTTGACCAAAATGAACTATCTTAGAAGACTATTTGTAAAAATCTTACTAAAATTTGTGAATTTTCTTTTAGGTTACAACTTCATTGCATTCGAATGATGAAGTGTAAACATTATTTCTTGTTAAGTAATTAACAAACCTTACAGTTTTTAAATTTGTCTTATTTATGGTGAAGAAGGTTGTTTATGTCTGTTAAGGTGAAGAGAAATTAGCCAAACTCTTATGAGGGTTATCATTTGTATAGTAGAGTGAAAATGTAATTTTTTGTAATGTGTAGTTTTTATATTTTAACTGGAACTGCTTTGGTACTTATTAGAAAATGCATTTTGTGACATGTAAACAAACCTTTCATTTATTAATCAGAAATCAGGCAGAAGATTTTTTTTTTTAACCACCATTTACTTTTCACAAAGAGAGGACTGTAAAGTGGAGCGAAAGCACGAGCTGCTGAAGGAACTAGTTGGTCTTGTGAAAGGTCGAACCAGACAAGTAAGAACTTTTCTGGATTGAAATAGAATAAAAGAAACTGTAAAACCTGTATTGCCACTGCTTGGTTAACTGGTAGATATAACCCTAATTAAGTTAATTGATGTGGGATGTGAATAATTTTGTAACCTAATAAAGGGAAAGTAAGAAACAGTGAAGTAACCTTACCACTTCTCTAAAGTCATGTTACAGCTGCTTATGATTGTTGTAGTTGTTGAATCTACTCATTTAATCTTAAAAGTGTAATGTAAAATGTACTGCTTTAAAAGATGTATTTTTATAATTTTTTTTACACTAAATACCATGCAGCCAAATTCTAGAACTGAAATGTTTTAGGATTTCACACTAACAGTACAGAGAAGTCATTCCATTATGTGTGTTGGAGTACATAAAGAATAAGAATAGAGTGTATATTGATTTTGTTTTTTATAATTATTCACCCCATCATATTATGGCTGTTTTATTTGTGCCATTTTGTGCAGACAAAATGAACTTTTAACAATGCTGAGGATTATTTTCTTTTGTAAAGTTAAAGCAGTCATAACCCAGCTAACGAACTCGTGTAGGAAGAAATAAAACAGAAGAAATGCTTTTGAATAAACTAGTTTATATCATATGTATTGATTTTTCTCTCAGCTGATTTTTGCTCACGATACTGTACGTGTTATTGAAACACTTGTGGCACTAGGTTCTGTGAATCATCGAACATAATCTTTGAAGAATTGAAAGGTATGAATGATCATAATTTTTAAAAATCAATTTCATACGGATGTGAGGTATTTAATGTAAGCTTTTACAAAACATTGATTTTTTGTAAATCAAATAATCTAATTATTTTTGTAAATTATATAGTAATAATGTAAAAAAAAAGGCTAGCTTGACTTTTTTCCACTGTTGTAGCATATTATTTAAACATTTAAATATGAACTTGAAAACAATGCTTATTCACGGATATGTGTATGAATTTATAAAAATAGTCAATAACAAATTATAGAAATGCAAATAAATTGGTTTCTTTTAGTTAGTCATGTTATATGCAGGCATTTATCCCCCATATAAAAATAAATGCTTGATCAGACTTATAAAAATATCTCTAGAACATGTTTCATAGATAAAAAAGTGTATGACTGTTTCTTTTTTGTTTTGAAGAAAAAATATTTATATAGCAAGATTAACCTGTGTCTTAAAGACTGGAATTTTATAAGACATAAGTTTATAGTTTACTGTCACTTCTTGAAATCAAAGACTATTTTTATGTGTCAAGAAATGGCAAAAGAAACCTAGATGAGAAATTCAGTTCAAACATACTTGTCGAGTCCCCAAGATATAGGCTCCTCTGAGCTTTTGGTCTGCTTAAATGTGCACTTGGAATTCATAAATATAAAATATTAAATGGTTAGTAGAAAATATATAGGAGATGAAATGACTCATTTTCATGGTTAGTTAATATGTAAATCATTTATATCTAATCTCTCTAACCTTACTATAAGTATCTGATGTGATTGGTTTTGAGGAAGCCTGCTAGTTTAAACGCATCACTGCCAGTCTATTGTTAATGAGAGGGAACAATACAACATGATCACTGAATAAAAATACAATAGTAAGTCAAGCTTTATTATTGTTTTTAAAACAGTAAGTGATCTTCTAAGCACTGTTTTAGAAAATTTCAAAGTTCTGTTAGTTTCCACATTATTTTAAAGCTAATTATAACTTTTCGCATTGAGCCATGTTTGTGAGTTAGTAGCTGACAGTATCATAAACTTAATAAATATATAACAAAGTTTGCTAAAGAATGTGTCGTGGTTAAAATGTAGATAGATGAATGGGTGAAAGGGTAGACAGGCAGAGTTTATTTTTTTATGTGTGTAAAGTTTAATTTAAAACTAGGTAACAAGGAACACACATTTTAAAAGATAAAAGTTTTAAGACAACTTGATAATGAAAACCTGAGGATGATAAGGTCTTGTTGAAACATTGTACATTTATAATAGTATTTCCATCACCCAGTCAAGTTGTTTCCAAACTTTTATGTATAAAGTTTTTTTTTGTTCCAGATCACATCATTGAAATGTCAAAATCCAAGTATGCCAAATTTTTTGTTCTGAAATTCTTAAAATATGGGTATGTAAATTTTTACTATGTTGAAAATGTAAGTTATTATATTTTCATAAAACATTTTTACAACAGACTATTTACATATATGCAGTGTATTTGTATAGATAAGCTTACTTGATAAAAACTGTATTTTGAAATCAACAGTGTTCAACAGGCTTACTGTGTTAATACTCAAACATTTTTGTTCATAAATTCAAATGGGCTTATTGTTGTACATAAGGTAATTTTTTAAATTATTATTTTCACAGAACATTTTTATGACAGACTATTTATATATTATTTTCCAGTATATTTTTGTAGATAAACTTACTTGATAGTAACTATTTTGAAATCACCCAGTGATATTGTTTTAATATTAAAGACAAAAATGTTTTGTTCATATATTCAAGTGGGCTTATTGTTTGTTACTTTAAGTAATTTTGTTAAACAAACAAACAAATAGGTACTATATTTAATCATTTTATGCAACCTTTTTTTACATTTCTCAAGGACAAAAGAGCAGAAGAACTTTATAGTGAAGTCCTTTCATGGTCATGTTGGCAAGTTGATAAAACACACCGTAAGTTTTTCTTACAGTTGGTTTGTGTTTTAGATTTGAAAAGTTTTGTAAATTTATTTTCATTTCCATAAAAAATGAAAAATATGGTGTGTATGTTTATTTTGTATTTCTTTGCAACAAGTGTACAGATATATGTTAGTATTTTCCTGCATTTTGATTTTTTGCAAAGACTCAAAAATACAAATTTAAAAATATTAATTTCACAGAAACTGAGTTTACTATATTTTATTAAAGATTTTGTGTTATGTACATCAATAATTATGAAATTTACTCTTGCATAATTGCAGTTTAATGACATAGTGAATTATCTTTGCAATAAAAGTTAAGTTGTATTGACTGAATTCTACTGTTTTTGAATCAAGTAAATTTGTAGTTGTATTTCAAAGGCAAAGTAAGGTAAGGGGCAAATGTTAGGCATAGTATGTTAATTGTATGAATAAGCAAAACAACAATCAGTAAAATCTTTATATCTACTACAGTAATAATCTCCTTGAAGTTTTTTACATAACATCTTGGCTAAAATTGTGTAATAATTACTCAGTTGTAACTTATAGATAAGAGTAAAATGGTATTCAAGTTTTTAACAAGAAAATAAAACCTCAGTTTCCCTATTTCAAAAGTCAAAGTTGCATAAACACATCTCATATTAGATGAATTTGAAGTAAAACTACTTTATATAATCATTTGTAGAAACCTAGATCCTTTGTCCAGTTTGTGTTTAACTCTTAACTAGTGAATCATATTCAGTTATTATCATAACATCATGTACAAGAGAATCATCTCCATCAGTAGTGCTAACATCAGATGATTCCAGTACAATCAGTATTTGGAAAAGGAATCTTGTGTTTCTGCCTCTTCATTTCATTTTCTACACACATCAGAATAAGAATCATCCTCAACATAAGCATTTAAATCTTCATCACAAACAGAATCAGTTTCATTGTACGTGTCTGATTTCCATTTCTTGACTTCATATTCTGTAGATATGTCACAAGGACTAATATTAAATTTCATTTTCCCTCTTTTACAAAATCATTTGTTTTAACCAGTAGAAGGTTCTTTACTGTTGTATGTTTCAAACTAAGCCTTTGGTCAGTGAGTATGTGGTTAAGATGACTAAACCCTGCCTCAAAAACACCATTACTGAGTTTTCTGCAGAACACTAGTTTCAGCAACATCCAAACATTCTTAAATTCATTACTTCTGTATGGAAGCGCATGCTTCCAGAGGTCCATAGCTTTGACTCCATTCATTTAGTACATAGACATTATCTTGAATTTGTGCCATTTTTAGTTTACCTTAATTTTGTGAAAATTGTTTAGCATCTAAAAAAGTTTCTGTAAGTAAATATAAACATGGTGGTGTTACTCTGGTTTGTTTAATCTGTTCACAACACACTTTGTTAGAGTTCTTCATGAATGAGAAAAGCCTTTCCAAAAGACAATCCTGTACACTAGGAATAACTGTAATTCTCAGTATAGTCTATATTGTTTATTAGATTGTAGTTGATTTTGTTTTTGTTTTTCTAGCACCCTGCTTTTTAAACCTATCCAGATGGGTCATTGGTCAAAGTCCACGTCATCATGTTTGTTGACTTGCATTCAAAATTTTACTGAACTGCTATTTTATAAACTTATCTCCTTAAGGTTGTTATAAAACTGTAATTATAATTCAAATTTTCACATTATGCATTATTTAATTTGTTGATTTAAAAGTGAATATTAAACAAATGCACCTAAACTTAGATTTTTATGTGTGATGTAGTGTGTGTTGAATGCAGCACTGGTTCAAATTAGATGTTTGTGACGTCAACATACAAAGTCTATAGTTTTGTACAAATCAGGAACTCTACCAATACTGATGAGCTAGGATATAAAATAACCTTTTATCTTTTTTACTTGCTGAGCCATCATCATGTTTAGTAAATCAAATACAGTGGCCCCATTCATCTCTTTCCATTTTTGCAAACAGTCCCTCACGTACATGTACTTCAATATATGATTTGAATAGCCAATTGGAAGCTCAGAATGTCCCCTCAGTGATTTTATCTTTAGAGACAAATCTTTAAACTAGTAAGTTGAGTATTTAGTCTGTTTGTGATTTTGTATTTTTTTATACACAAACATTGTTTAATTATTAAACTTGGTAAGTTATAATGGAATTATGTGGTGTTGGTGAAGTAAACAATAAATTGTTGATTATTCATATGTGTATATAAAATCTAAAAAAATTAATTCACTTCACATTTTACATGTGTGAAATTTTGTGAGGTTTGGCAAGCTGAGTAGCAGTGATAAGCAGGTCATAAGCAGCAGTGATAAACAGGTCATAAGTAGCAGTAACAAGCAGGTCATAACTAGAAGAGATGACTGTGTGCTTTATTTCTTTTTATTTACTTTTCTGTGTTTTAAGAAAAACAAGTTTGTTGAAGAAGCCAACAAGGTCACACAAAATTATCTGTGAACTTATCTTGTGCAAGAAAACAATTACATATTGTATGACAGACTTGATAGAGGCTCTAATAAGCTTTTGAAAAATCCATTTTATGGGTGCTTACAAGAATTAATGCAATGGTGCCCATTAATTATGAAGGTCTGCTTTCATGAAAAGATCTGGTGGAAGGTGTGTTAGTCTTAAGTTAATATATCATGAGAAGATCCAGGCAAAGATGTAGCAGTCTAAATTTAATCAGTGATGTCGAGAAACCCACTTGTTGAGAAATTTATATGCAAAAACGGCTCGTTTGGGTTGAGAAAATATAAATACTTGTGTCATAAAATTATTGGCAACCCTCATAGAATTCACCACGATAAAGACAAACTTCATGTTCAATAACCAAAACTATATACAAACAAATGGCCTAAGCATGGGCAACCCAGTATCACCAGTTCTAGCCAATATTTTTATGACACAAGTTGAAACACAAGCAATTAACACAGCATTACATCCACCATTATACTGGTACAGATATGTAGATGACACGGTTATGGATTCAAATCTACAGAACACATACTTAATTTTTTCAATCACATTAACTCTATACATCCCAACATTAACTTCACATGTGAACAGGAAGAAAGCAATCAAATATCAATTCTTAACCTCAAAATTACAAGAACTGACACACAATTCAAAACAGAAATCCACTGAAAAATCACCCATACTGGACTATACATTCCTTGGGACTCAGCACATGAAACAAAACAAAAACTCAACATACTAAGAAACCAAATAAACACAGCCATAAAACTATGTTCACCAGATAAAATTAACGATAAATTAGACAAAATAAAACAATACTTCATCAACATCAATAAGTTTCCTCCACAAACCGTAGAAAACATTATACGCACACACCTAGACAGAAAGCAAAATCAACCAACTAAAGTAAATACAGCTCACGAATCAAAAACCCACGAAACCATATACTGCTGTATACCATATATTCCTGACATCAGCAAACAAATAACCAACATTTGGCAAAAATTAGTAACAAAATATGACATTCCAGTTAATACCAAATTTATTCAAAAACCAGGCACAAAACTGAGGTCTATACTATGTAAAAACTACACTGACAAACACCACACTAACATTATTTATAAAATACAATGTGATAACTGCCACGACTTCTATATTGAGAAACAAGTAGAAAATGGAAACCAGATTCAAAGAACATAAAAGTCACCTTCACACGTTTTCAACACTGCAAGTCAAATAAACACAACATAACCATAGAAAACACTCAAATACTAAATAAAGAAACAAACATAAACAAACATAAAATTAAAGAAGCCTTACTTATACAACAACTTAAACCCAAAATAAACCAATATAAAGGAACGCTTTATACCTATATTAATATAATAAAATAAATAAAATTATATTCAAACATCTATTACCGCCCTCTACATTTCGACACACAGTTACACAACCCCTTTCAAACATGTGGTCAGCTTCTGGTCAGTTACCTCTTTCTTTGTGAACCTGACGATGACCGAAGAAGGTCGAAACGTTGTTCACTCTTCTATGTAAAATATTTTCTCAACCCAAACGAGCCGTTTTTGCATATAAATTTCAGTCTAAATTTAGTTTATCAGTTGTAAGAAGATCTATTCAAAAATATGCAAAGAAGATATTAATATCCAGAAAATGTTTATAGGTTTTTATTGGATCATGTAAATCACATTACAGTAACTTTCATTTTCAGTTTATAATATTTCAAACTCTGTTTAGTTTTCTCTTAATGCTGTTGTATATAGATACTATGCTACTCATTTTTCCATAGAATACATTTTCTAGTTATAATTTAAAAATCCCATCAAATTTGTGTCAAGTTAAAATTGTCAGGTATTTTTTGTTGCAGAAGGCTTTAGTTTTGTATTAGGATGAAAATATTTTAATAGGAGGTAATGTACTTTGGCATTGCTTTCATTGTTAATTTACCTTTGATTCTACTTTGAATACTGAAAATGAACTTACCCATGAATAATTACTATAATTCAAATATAATTATTTATTAACAGAGATACATTTTCTTTAACTGCTGTAGGAAGGAGCTGCTGTTCTTGAATATGCCTACAATGAACATGCAAATGCTACTCAGAGGGCTGAGTTGGTTCAAGAGTTTTATGGTCCAACATTTGCACATTTTAAGGTTAGTAACGTTAGGTGTAGCATTGATGCTAAAAGTTAAAAATGTTTAAAAAGTAGTTACACAACAAATAAAACTAAAAAAAATTAAAATATTATTAATTTTAAGAAGTGATAAATGTTTTGTACTTAGTTAAATTTTTCAGAGATTTTTGCTCATTTAATTTATTGAATTGTTAATTAATGTCTTATCTTGTATTTTCTTCAGTCTAAAGACAACCCATACTTTTCAAATATCTATTTTTATAATGCCAACTTGACCTGGCATGTCTAGGTGGAGAGGGTGCATGACTCATAATCCGAGGGTCATGGGTTCAAATCCCCGTCACGCTAAACATACTTGCCCTTTCAGTTGTGGGGGTGTTATAAAGTGAAGTCAATCCCACTATTCATTGATAAAAGAGTAGCCCAAGAGTTAACAGTGGGTGATGATGGCTAGCTGCTTTCCCTTGTAGTCTTATACTACTAAATTAGGGATGGCTAGTGTAAATAGCCCTTGTGTAGCTTTGCACAAAATTAAAAAATAAGCAACAAACAAATAGAATACTGTTGTTAAAGGTAGAAAGTTGTTTAGAATTTAGGGCAATTATATGAAATATGACTGAAGCTTTGTCGTGCCTGTTTTCATCTGTATTATGTATTTTACTGTTTACCATGTTTTCACTAGAGACTGCAAGACGTTAGCTTAAGGGAGTCAAACTGTACACTTTTATGAAATATGGTTGTAGTATCTATTTTTGTATGTTGTATATTTTACTGATTATCTTGGTTTCAGGATAGTGATTGCAAGACATTAGCCCAACTTCTGGAGAAAGATCCAACACAGAAATCAGGCATCATAAACCATTTGAAAGAACTTTTGATGAAAATCACAGAAAAGTACAGTATTATCTATAAATTATTAGAATAAAGAAAAGAGTGAGAAGTGGACTTATTTTCCATTATGGTACTCTTCCTCTTCTCACAGGATTAGTTTTTCTCATTTTATGATGTCTATTTGCAAACATATCTGAATGCCTGCCACAAGCCTTTAACCATCCATCCGTTGGAATCCAAAGTTTTTCAATAGTCTCTCATGTAAATCACTATGCGTTACTTCTCTACAAAAAGGAGAGTGTTACAGTAATGTGATGCATGCGACTCCCTCTACATGGCACCACCAAACTATCATTTCTTGTTTGTAGATGCTCGAATGCAGATGTCTTTCTTTAGAAAAATTATTACCCTAGAAGTGGAATAATTTTCTTTTGATTCATTCTTATTAACTTATTTCAAATTAACTTTGTTCTATTTTATTTCATTTTTCTTTGAGAACATTTTATTTACTTGTGTTTGCCATACATTTTTTACTAGTTTAATTATTACATATGAATCTCTCAAGTTGCTGTTACTACTTCAGGTGCATTTCACTTGTCTGTTCCCACACTTTTGGCCACAGGTGCAGGCAACCCATCAGGGGTACTTGCAGTCTTTATTCACGGGTGGATGAAGCACTACATGGAACACACATTATCTCCTGTTCATGTTCTTATTCTTCCTGTACTTTTTAAATCATTTACAAGTATATGCTGACTATAATTTTGATCTCCCCTCCCCTGGAGTTTGCCTTGCTTTCCCATGCCTTCCTGATGAGGATTCTGTTCAGCCTTCTTTGGCTTTCTTGGTGCTGCTATCCTGTGTGATATGCCTGTCTATTGCAGGCTTTGGGTCTGTCCACCCTTGTTACTTTTCAGGCGAGCTGCCAGTTCTGGGTTCAGTTTATCTGTTTGGAGATGGTTTCCAAAGATTTCCTGTTCATCCTATCTCTCCCCTATTTTCTAGCATTAGCCTTCTTTTTCCTCTGATATTTTTTTCAGGAACCCCATGTAGTGTAGTCACAGAAGATCTTCATGGTTTGTTTTAACTACTCTCCTGGGTTTTCTTTGTTATTAGGTTGTTTACAACCTAGGTCATTTTGGATTTGTTCATGGTCATGCGGAGTCGAATGCATGTGATGGATTTTCTTTGGAATTAGGATGACTCATTTTCAGATCTCTACAATTAAACCACACTGTGTGTTCCTGCTGTCTTTTGATAGGTTTTCTCAGAACTCAAGGACTCATGGTAAAGATGGTATTGGTTCTCATCCTACCCTTGTGAGGTTGTTGATACCAAGTGAGTGAGATTTTTGGATGTAATTGACTTTTTCAGTGAGGTCCGTCGTGCCTTAGCCACTCTGCACCTTGGGACCCCTCTTCTGTTGTGGGATTGAATGATACAACTTCTTTTATATCTCTTTGTTGCACCATCTTCTTCCACAAGGGTGTGCTTTGTTTTTGTTCCACCATGTCTGGTCTTCCTCTCCTTGTTACTTTTCACAGATACCTGGCTCAAATGTGTTGAGGTGCCATTCCTCAAATCTTCTGATATGTTCCTCTCAATTAAGGGGTTTTCTTTGGGTGCTTTTGAAGGATATGCCTATGTTTCCTTTACACTGGTCCCTCTAATTCAACATGTGATTTAAGCTAATGTTGCGAGAAAAGTATGTGTACTGTATCAAAAGTTATTTCCATAAATGAAAATGTATTTTTAATAAGTACTTTCTGCTACTCACATTTCCCACTATCTTTTGATGCTCATGTCTTCTGCCACATGTCAAAGCGATATATGCACCATGTGATAGTAGTGTTCTCTAACTGGTGGAAATGTGATGCATTGTGACTTACATGAGACACATGTTGGAAATTTGGATTTCAATAGAGGGAAGGTTGAAGGTTTGTGGCATATGTTAAAAAACAATTACAAATAGTTCAGCACAAAACTGGAGGAGCTAATTTTGTGAGTAGAAGTAAGTACCTATCAAAAATACATTTTCATTTAGGAAAATTTAACTTTTGTTAAGTAAGATGCAAGAGTTTAACATTTAATATTTCTGTCTGTAAACATACGTATAAACAACAGTATAGAATGTCTATTTTAAAATTAACAGTAAATGTCTAATAATAATTACTGTAAAATTATGATGGAAGTTCTTCTATAAGAATATTTGGGTTTTTCATTAAAATTAATAGAAACAGAAAGACATTCTTATATCCTTTTGTTTTTTTCCAGTAACATATTATTTCAACACAGTATGTGGAATATATTCAATAAAAATTATAACCAACCAAAATGTCATGACATTGTTTATTGGACATTAGTACATGGATAAGATATAATTGCTTGTAATAAAGTTTTAGTATTTAAAATCTGGTCTACTTTTATTTTATTTCATATGAATTTTATTATAGGACGGTTATTCGGCACAGTATCATCCACTTCGTTTTACGAGAGTTCTTTATGAATGCAGATCCGACCTCTCGCTCTGAAATTATTGAAGCAATTAGGGAGTCTCTAGTGGAAATTTTACACACTAAAGATGGATCTAGAGTAGCCATGAATTGTGTTTGGCATGGAACTGCTAAGGTTAGATTTTTTGGTAGTTTCTTCTTTGAAAAATAATTTTTCTAGAAATATATTCCTGTGTTTCGATACGTACATATGAATATTTTGTGCATCTATTATAGAATTGTTATAGTTTGAACTAAAATTATGTGCCACTACTTTTAAGAATGTATAAAAATTGATATTGGTGTTTCAGAATATGCATAATACTGAAAAAAAAGAGAAAAACTATTTACATTTTTTTAATGCTTTCTAGCATATTCTAGTTTTTAACATTCAAATAATGAAAATATTTAACCAATTTTTATAAAATGTCAAAAGATTTTCTGAATAGCTTAGTTTTGACATGAAAAGATTCATAAAGTTTGATGTAATGTATATTTTATTATTAGGTTGTGACGCTTTTAGAATTTTTTGTGAAATTGCTGACACCATCTTCCTTCACAACATTTTCAGACACTTCTAAAAAATTAGAGTGAAAAGAAACAATAAGCTCCAACACATGCAACACAACCAAATTCTACAGCACCCAGTGTTACACTAACATTCTGCTAATTTCACTGCCTGCAACACAGCCACACATGCCACAATCATGCTATTGCAAGCCACACCTACTAAAACTAACATTGTCAGCACCAGCTTGTATGATCACTGATTCTCCAGCACAATTCCTCTGCAATCCTTGCTTGTACTATTACTGATTCTCCAGCACAATTCCTCTGTAATCCTTGCTTGCATGATAACTGATTCTCCAGCACAATTCCTCTGTAATCCTTGCTTGTACTATTACTGATTCTCCAGCACAATTTCTCTGTAATCCTTGCTTGCATAATAACTGATTCTCCAGCACAATTCCTCTGTAATCCTTGCTGATGAGAAATATTTTTAATCCCTGATTCACATCTAGCATTAAAGTTATGATTTAAAGTATTAAATATATTTACTCACCATGAACATTAAACTTACGTTTTAATCCAGTGGACTCTCAATTTATACCCGGGTAAATAATTATATAGGTTGAATTTTTTTATTTACCTTTTATATTAATTGTGATACAAAAAGTAGCTCAGCCAACATATTTCTGCAAGCCGCACATTATATATCAAAGAGCCCCATGTGACTCACGAGTTACAGTTTGGCCACTCCTGCTTTTTTAACCTCCAAGTTAATATCATATTAATTTGGATGTTTATCAGTTGATGCATTGTATTTGGTGTAATCAAATGATCCCTCATTTTTCAATAAAATTTCAAAGCTGTAGAACAATGATATACTAATGAACGTACTCTTCAGTTTTTGCATGAATGGGGATAGTGTAACCATGACAAGCAGTCTGTCAAACTAGTTGGCCTTTTAGTCATGTAAGCAGCAAATGCTGCTGACTGAACGTTGTCAATGGTTCAAAATTAAATTTTTATTTAAATGATCTGTCTATTTTTTATTACATTGAAGCTCAGTCTAACACCAAGCTTTGTTGGTGCCATCACAAGATTTAATAATTCTGGAAAAGGTAACATGTGATAAAAAGAAAAGGATACAATAGGAATTGCTTTATATTTCTTGACTCAAACTGTAGGTGAGCAACAATGTTGAATAATAAAAAAATGTGGATACATTCTTTAGGTTAGTGGTGTGCAAAGCAAAGGCATTTAAATAACTCTCTTTAACTGCTGAACTCTCCTTTATATGAATATGTGTATATTTCATGAAACTAAGATATATTGTCAACACTTTACACATTTTATATTTAAAAATATTTGGTTTTAATACATACTTTTGAAGTGATTTATGTTTTTGCTTTCTGGAAAAATACTTTTGAAGGAGGTAATGCATTGCACTATATCATTGTCATGTTTATGTATAAATTATTTTTTTTACAGGACCGGAAGGCTATTATAAAATCTATGAAAACCCATGTTAGTAAAATAGCCAAAGAAGAACATGGGCACATGGTTTTATTGGCAATATTTGATGCTGTTGATGACACCAAGTTGGTGGAGAAAGCCATTGTTAAGGTGTGTGTTACATGTTGTTGATTATTCTGTTGTTTAATCAACACGAGAGGGAGTGGTCTCTTGGTGGGACAGCTGTAAATCTTCAGATTTACAATGCTAAAATCAGGGTTTGATTCCTTTTGGTGGACACAGCAGATAGCTCGATATGGCTTTGCTATAAGATAAACACATAAACATCTAAGAGAGAAAGAATCTTTGTTAGTTATTGACTGAAATAGCATTGCTATTAAGGAAACAAACATGGTAGTATCAAGATGGTAATTTTAAAAAAAATTGTGTTCTGACATCGTATTTATAGGTATTAGTGTTTTTAACTTTTCACTGACAATACCAGAAATGTTCATCATGAAAGACTTCATTAGCTGCTTCTGACAGGTTACATATTTGAACAATCATTTGAATGTTACAGCATGTGTAAATAACCCTTAACATCATATGATCTTTAACACATCAGTGCACAGAAAAGTATTTGAGACCTATTTTAAACAAGGCTTGAGATATAAACTACAATTTACTGTTTTGTAAATAAGTTTGTTAAAAGTTTAAATAGAGATTTAGCTCTCTGTATTTGACTTTCCTATGATTCTTCTAGAGCATGAATGTTATAAGTCATGTTACTTCTTACTACTATGTGTTTTTAAGTTTAGTGATAACACGCATTTAAAGAAATGGCAAGTTTTCCTGAAGGCTGTGTTTGTACGATGCAGCAGATAAATGTTTGTTTAAGTTAAATATTAAAATTTGAGTATTTTCTTTATGAAAAACACTTTTTTTTACTTCAGGAATTAAATGCAAACTTAATGGAACTAGTGCAAAACCAAGAAGGCAGGAAGGTCTTACTGTACTTACTGCATCATCGAGACAGTCACTTCTTTCATCCAGATGTAGTGAATATTCTTAAACAAGGAGATGGAAATGCTGCAAGGTAAGAGTATCTTCATGGACAAAAACCAGAAAATTGAAAGAAAGTTTAAAACTCTATACACACAATATTTTCTAATAATAAATGCTGCTTATAAACCAAAAAAATAAAAGATATTAATTGCTAAATAGGTAGGTATAAACCAATATTAATTCTTGCCACATTTTTGTGTTAAATTGAAATTTAGTACATTGAGAAAATAGTTATTGTAACTCAAAGACTAAACCAAACTACACCACTATCTTAGATCACAGTGAAAAGTTTATACAAAAGAATTGAATTTGTTTTCTTTGTAAAAATGAAAGTTTGATATTAAAACACACAAATGATTTATCATTTGATATTTCTGCTGTGGTTTACTTGTACATTTTTTGAATAACTTTCACGCAACCAGATTGGTTCAGATGTCATTAAACTGTCAAAAACTTGCAATGATATAACTTGTATTGCAACTTTGGTGCTGATAATTTGATTGAAAAATAAAAATCTGTAAAAGCTGATTTATCAAGAAAGAGGTTGGTAGTAGAACTTCACAGTTATGTTCTGCAGTGCAGTTAGTTATGTGTAAATCAGTGTTAGAAATGATTATGGAAACAGGGAAAATGGTATGAAAGGTAAATATGAGATTTCTTTATGGTGTGAAAAATTAACTGCACCAGAGCACAGTCAGGTGTTGATAACTTACAAAATAAACTACTTAAGAGACTGTTTAATGTAGCTATCATTATACATGCCAACAGTGAGCATCTTATCAATGTATTAAACATTTTGGAAATTATTTTGTTGAATTTTTCTTACATGTCAATTGTACAAAATTTATTGAAAAAACTTTCTCTCTGGCAGTACACTTAACTAATAGTTCATTTTCATATAAATTTTATCATTGCTAGAACAGTTGCTTCGATCATATTTGCTTCCTTGAACCTTTACTTCATCCTTTTCTGATTTCCACAACATGTCATTGTACATCCCATCCATTATGTTAGTTATACAACGTTTTTTAAATTTTTTGATGATACTTGAATGGTTTTAGTGTAGGTTGTAGTAACAAAATTAAATGAGCAAAATTATATTATGCACAATCAATTTTTCAGTAGATATTTGAAGGACAAAAAGTATTTGTTATATTCGGGCAAGTATGGTTATTCGATTCATTTTGTCATAATATGTCAGTAAAGTTAGTGAGGTTTTTGATTTACAGCAAAAAGGATCCTGAAATTAGGAGAAAAGAACTTTTACAGAGTATCTCAGGACCACTGTTAAATTTGATTAAAACTCACTCATTGGAGCTCATGAAGAACAATGCTGTTTGTCTTCTAGTGTTGTCAGTTTTTCAAACTGCTGTTGGTAAGAATAATATACAGATTTTTTTTATCTTCATGTGATAGATCAGAATAAAAACTTCTGTGTTAAAGATAATATAAAATTATGAAAATGTATTATTTCACTTGTTTCATTTAACCCTATCACAACAGGCTCGTATATATTACATTACTTTGTAACCACCGTGCAACCATGTTGAAATTGGAATACATGCTGTGAATGAAGGTACTTAATGTATCTTCACATAATTTGGCAAGCTCTCAATAATTATTCAAAGTATTTTGTGGAAAAAAATCATAACTTTTAATTGATATTTTTGTTAAAACTTTGTAATTATATGGTGTCAGTATTGACGAGCTCACACAAACATATTTAATTTTATGTTGAGATAGAAATTAATGCAACTTAGGGAGTTGTTCATAATATTACATTAAAGCCAATTAGTTTTAATTTGACATTTTAAATACAATATTCTAGTCATGACTAATATAGCTATTCTTGATAGTCAGTTAAAGTATGAATTTCCATTATTTATGGTTGGTTTTTTTCTCTAATTGTTACATACATTTTAAAATAAAACTGATAAGTTTGGTTTTTATTTATTTAGTTAGTTTGTTTTTAGTTAAGTGCAAAGCTTCACAAAAGGATATCTGTGCACTACCTACCATAGGTACTGAAACTCAATTTCTAACATTGAGATACTGCTGTACTGTTGGGGGCTTTTTATTTAGTATCTCACATTTATGAAAGTTGTTCAAAATATTTAATAAAGAATTGCATATCTAGTTTCATTGTTCATGCCTGCTCCTGTGCTCTTTGACTGAGCACAATAAACGCTCTTTCTTTTTAAAGTTCAGTTAAAGTTTGATTTAGAAGTACATATAATGCTTAAAACCTATTCATTTTAGGTGCGTACATTACAGGATTCTATGACCCAGAATTCTATTCAATAATTATAAAAGAACATGCAAGACAAAAATGTTAGGGTTTGAAAGAAAAGAATATTTGTTGTGTTAAACCACATTTGTGATATAAAAGAAAGTTTGGTTTTAACAGAAAGGAAATGGACTATGTGATGACAAGCTACCGATTGCACACTACAGACAGAAAAGAAAATTAAACACTTTGTTACAAGATACAACTCAAGAACATAGTGATTCATTGCAGCTAAAGTCAGACCTACTCATGGAAATAACAAAATAACTTGAATAAGTTTAGGCCTATAAAAGTTACACAAACTTTGTTCCCAAGCTTCTCCAAGTGATATAATGAAGTGAAAGCTTGACTATCAAAGGCTTTTTTCAGTATCTAGCTTGTTACTTATGAAAGATACCTATTATCATCTTCCTGGTGACACCTTTCAAAGAAATGGGATAGAACACATCATGAAAGATTTTCAGAAGGATTCTTGTTGATTGCTGGTTATAGCTTTTGATAATTAGTTAAACATGTGGGTAATTGAGAGAAAGGTCAAGGAACATTTTGCATACTATGAGGCTAGGATCATTATAAACATCATGAAGAATACTAGCATTGTTGTGATGGATATCAATGAGGTGTGGCTCCAAAACAAAACATCTTGTCTCACACCCAGTAAATATACTCCATTATCCACAAAATTCAAATACAAGAGAGAGGTAATGTCATGCCATCTACAGACATTTCTACAGACTTCTGTATCTTTGAGGTGCTCGAATAGGTTTTGAAAGTTATCTTAGCACTGTTGATGGATTTTTGGAAACATTAACAAAATAGGAACTATATTGATTTCACTGTATTGCAGAAAAGTTTTATACAATTGTTAATGTACTGCAGAGCAGTAGTCTGTAATTAAGAATGTCAAAACACTATGAATGGGAGAATATAATTTGGAGCTTAAACATTTGTCTGTATATTGTTACCATAAGATTATGAATATCTGTCTTAAGCATGTAAAAATATCACCAGTGTTTAAAAGAAAATGAGAAATAAATGTGTGTTGGCGGAACTCTGCAAGATTAACCTTGTTTATAAGTTATGTTGTGTGCTGTCTGAAAAAAAACATTTTTTTTTATGTTGCCAGGCGACCCAACAGATGCCATGACTGCTATTGCTAAATTAGCTGTTGATCCTTACTATGAGCTCAAGGGGGAAAATCAGCATGTTGTTGAACATCCTGGTGTTCATTACATGTTGAAAAAACTTATTCTTGATGACAAACTGAGAAAAAGCCAAAATTCTGGTGAGTCCATATAAACATGAATCATGAAATTACATTCAAGTAGAAAGTAGTTCATGATATTAACATACATATGCCAGTGAATTCATTTTATTTGAACCTGCAAAGGTCATGACACTATGTTTTTTTTTGTGTTTATTTTTATAACACATTACGAGGATGTGGTTGTTTTTCTTTAAATTAACTTTGATTCATTTAGGTTTAGTAAAATATTAAAAATCAAAACTGAAAGAGAAAAGATTGAGTAACAAATGACTGCTTGTTTTAATTCAGTTTTCACTCGTTTATTTAAAAAAGTGTCATAATGTGTGTGTGAAGGAGATTTTTATTTGTATATTTTATTTTAGCCTTTGTTAATGAATTAGTATTCTTCAAAATTCAAAATACCAAATCAACATATGAATTTTAGGGAAAATTTGTATTGAAGAATGTTCTACTTTTTAATTGTTAAATTTTTGTGTTATATAAAATACTCATTTAAAATGAAGATCTGATAATATTTCTTCATAGATGTGCTTGTCATATGAATGTTTCAGCTGTTATTATTTGTAAAAGCTAATTCAAACATTTTACTTTAATTGCAGTACTGTTTAGTAATGTCTTGATCGACACGATACCTGAGGGAATTCTGCAGACATGGATCAACTGCAACAGAGGAGCTTTCCTGTTGCTAAGGTTAGATTACATTTGTTTTTTTAAGCTGGAAGGACTTAACATATGTTTTCTATTTCCTTTTATTAATAATAACATGATGCTTCCCTTATATGGTAGTCTAACTTATTTTGATATCTGAAAATTAAAGACATATGCTTAACACTAACTGGAGGTGTAGATTTCATTAACCATTTCTGACACTTGCCAAACCATCTTCTTATTTTACTCTTATCATTATTCTCTGTACATCACAAATTTATGACTTATTATCCTTAGTTTTAACATAAATACTTTCTATGGGTCTTTGATATTGGAGAATATGTATCAGCTGAGGATACATTTTTTGCATCCTTCTCCCTCAAAAAGTCACTTTGGAACCATTAGTGACAGTCAAGTCACATTACTTGCTTAAATTGAAATAGTCTAAGAGTTAGCAGTGAGTCCCTCTAGTTTTATTATGCAAAGGTATAGTCCTTTACAAAGTTCAGCCTTATAGTTCTAAAACAGTCACAAAACATTATAGGATTTTATCTTTTTTCATGAATTTTGTTGACTATGCTTGCTCAACCATCAATCTGGTGCCAAATAATTTTTTGTTTTTAATTATAAATATTGGATGTTTTAACCTGTTCAGTGCCGTAGACGAGATAACTTGTCCAAGCTGATCGGTAACACGGTGCCACGGACGAGTTATTGTTTCATGTTTTGTACATATTTCTTTATTTTGTGTACTACTACAAGTTTGGCTTAGAGAAAAAATATTATTTGTTGCTTATTTCCTTTGTTTTAAAAATTACTCAATTTTACTGAAAAAAAACAGCATAGGAGCTGCTGTAGCAGCTGAAATACTTGGCATTCAACAGGTTAAATTAATTGATCAAGTGGTTAATAAGTGTGTTAAAAATACTGTACAAAATTGACTTCAACAATAGTGGTAACACAAGCAATGTTATTTTATAAGCAAAAACTAATCAGTTTGAAATAATAGTTTTTGAATTAGGTTATATTGAAAACATCAGGCCAGTTTTATTGTAGTTGTATAAACAATCATCGAACAAATTACATGCATGCTTACTGTTTGTTTTATTTTGTTTGTGTGAACTTCATTTCAATCTTCAGAAATGCTGTCACTGAAATAGCTGATGGAAGCTCCTTCATAGAGTAGCGATAACTAATTTATTGTTTGTCTCAAATTAAAAAATTAAATAAATTCATTTTCCTCACCATTCTCACAACAGAAAACATTATTTAAAACTGTTAGTTTTCAGTGAAGATACAATTTTTTTCTCATTATTTATATGTATAGAAATTGAATTTGTGTCAGACTCTGCGTCATTAATAGTCTGTTTCATGCATTTCAGTCTTTTAGAGACTGGAATTCCTTCTGTGATTTCTCGAATAAATATCGAAATGAAGGGAGCTCACAAAGTACTGGCGAAAAAGAGGTTCAAAGGAGCAGAAATTCTACTTGAAAAATTAGAAGGCTTCTGAGCTGGAAAGTTTTTTGTTTTATTAATTCTTTTCAGTGTTTTTTGCCTTGCTGTAAATAAATTATTAAAACAATTTCTTGAAAGAAGCAGCTTAATTTGTATTTCACCTAACAAAGTAGTTGTGGCTAGTTTCATTTGTCAACTCCATACAAACTCTGTAACATTAATATGTTCGTTTACTAAAATGTGGCAACACTTTCACTTGTTTTTTTTAAATCAAGTCAGGTTTATCTCAAATTATTTAACCACCAATGCTAAATAATTAGTGAGGAATTTTTTTTTACAAATTAAGTATTCAAAAACCATATTGGTATGGGCATTACATAGCCCATTGTGTAGCTTTTTGTTTAACAGCAGATGAGACATTTGTTAGTGTTTTGTAATTTTCACCTTCTTCAAGTTAGAAACTCTGTTGTTGTTTGATTTTTCCAACTGAAGACAAGCTAGTTCAAAAGTTCCAGCGGTAAACATCTTAACTTCCTTTATTTTTTATGCATTTCATTAAAGTTGATAAAAAAAATATAATACAAAATTCATAATTTTTAGAATAATTTAGAAAACTGATAATGGTTGCATTACAGATATGTTTCACATGGTATAAGTAATGTGACATTTTGTTACATTATTCAAATATTCTAACAGACATAGCAAAACTTTAGATTCTTGAAAACATTGCATATAAAAAAAGGATTAAAAAGTCATTATACCTCTACACAGTTACCACACATTAGCTTCCTGAACATTTTGTTTTTTGTGGACGTTTGGTAATGGAGGAGGACACAGTGCAACTAACCCATGAAAAAATACACAGTTTTCATAACCAATCAAGCAGCAAAAAATTGCACATCATTTGGTTTATGTACATTCCAACAGAAGAATGTAGAAAAGATTTAAGAATTTTTTGAGATAAGAAATACATATGTATGTATGTATGTATTATATATTATCATATAAAAATAAGGCTTTTATTTTAGGGTTGACATTGTTTTTGTTTTACACATCGGATAAAACAAAGAAATGAAAAATGTCCGAGTAAGTTGGATCTACGGAATGAAAAAAAAATGCAATTGAATACTAAGGCATATTAAAAATATTGTGTATCTCTCCATGTTATTTAAGTCCACATTGTCATATCTGGTCATGCTCTAATAGCTGTGCATTTTGATCACAGTCCTGCTGTGTAGTTTCTGTTGCAAAAGGCTTTCAAAAGCACTACCCTATTAACATATCTGAATTTGAACAATAAGTCGAATCTTTTGACTTTTGCATATGTGAATAAAATTCTTTGACTTCTGCAGAAATTTTCAGACTCCTCTTAACTTCAGCAACCAGTCAATAAGACCAGGTTGTCTGATAAGTAAACATAATACATAATAATTATGAATAAAGAGTATTTATTTGCTTTTTGTATGATTCTTCTGCTCTCTTTGTTAGATTTATTTTTAGTGTAACATTTCTGGAACCTTTTTTTTTTTAGTAAATACTTTTGAATTTATCAGTTGACCAGAATGTGATATTTTCATATAACCAGTCCTGATTTATTGTTGTGTTCTTGTAACAAAACTACTGACATAAAATTCCAAAACCAATACATATTCCAATAAAATTTGGGTGTGAGATATACAATAAGAGTATTAAACACACTTTGTGTGTTGATTAAATTAACATAGTTCAAATATCAAAATATAGTTTGTAAACAAGAATTGTTAAAAGAAGAATAGGCTGAGGGTGCTTGAAGTTAAGAATCACTGGAAACTATTAAGAGAATTATCATTATTATCTGAAGTTTTGGAAAGTTGAATCTTCCATTTATGATGAAACACACTAAATGGAAAAATGTGAAAAAAAAAAAAGTGTTTTGTTGGAACTGATAAAACTTCTGAGTCAGTATAACGTAACTCTCTAAGCATTTGAACAAGTAATTGTGAACTCCAAGGGATTCAAAACCTCTAGAGCTACTGAATGAGGTGCTTCAGTTACTTTTATCAGCTGAACAACTGTCAGCAATCTGCTTATTATAATGAAGAACATGATCCAGAACATATCTAATAAAGTTAGAAATGTTGGTATGTTCCCAGTAAAGATTGGTTTTACAGAAGATGTCACTACAACTAACCAGCATACTGTACTTGGTGGGAAAATAATTGAAAGGCTACTAGCTGTCGTTTCCTACCACCACAAAAGTTGTATTGGACAAAGTTGTTTGAGCTAGTCAAAAGCATATTTGGAGATTACAAGTTTTTCAACCTGCATAGATGAGGCATATGCTTGACATAGGCAGTACAGTGGCTTTCAGGCAAAGCCTTCTTCCATAGACAGAAATGTATTACATGTGGTGTAATACATATACTCAATTTAGTTGTAATAGACTCATTGAAGGTATTTGTTGCAACAATTTACAGATTTTTTTCAAAAGTTCTTATAAGCAAATGAATGTCTGGAAAAAAAAAGAAATTGAGAACAATTAATGGCAGACAAACTGAAGAGAATTAATGTGATAGGTGAAACAAGTTGTTCAGGAAAACCAATTGCATTACAAGCTGTGTTCAAATTACCCACAGACCACTTTCAAGCTGTTTTCCAAGATCTAATCAAGTGTGGTTATACTGCATCATTAAAACTGACATGATGCTGCCATGGAAACAGAAGCTAGAGGGTTTTATGAGGTATGAAATAATTTTGATCGCTAACGTTCGTGTCCATTTTCTATGATATCACATCTGTATCACAATACCCTCAAACAAGTGGACCTGATTTAGTTCAGGCTTGGAGGCAAATATAAAAGTGTAAAGTACAGCTGAAAGCATTATAGGACGATATGCAAAATGTTGAAGCTAGATGAGACCAACTTGTCAGACAAATGCCGACATTTTAGGCAATGTTGAATGGCCAGATCTGCCAAATGTTGAATATGATGAAGTCTAGTCAGATGACTATATACAGGATTTATATTCTCAACACGATACTTGCTCAGGCAAGTAGGATATGAACTGGAACATTTTGTGTGTATCCAAAGTCGAGCAAAAATTTAAAAGATCGTTAAACTGCCCTGAAAGAGGTGATGGTCGAAGGAGATGATATCACTGATGTATCTGAGACTGACCACAGAGTTGAGTGAGAGGACGTTAGTTCGTGCAAAAGTTTCCAGATTTACAAACGGTGTTTAATACATGTTTTTATTTGTTGGAAAACAAATGCTGCATTTAAAAGTATATGACAACTTATATGTAAAGTGTAACACGTTCTTCTTGTGCTGTGAGACGTGTTTCCAGAAACTAAATATAATAAAAACAAGAGTGAGGAGCCTGTTGACAGTATCTTGAAGTCTTCATGTTTATAAACACTAAAACCAGTATTCTGATGAGGCATCAAACAATGAGTTTACACTTTTTCTGGATGAGGCACCAGTGATACACTAGACATACTCTCAAAACCATCTGATGGATTTAAACGGCTGCTGGAATAATAAACTCAGATTTCCACATACTGTATGTGCATACAAATATTAGATACGTGAATGTATTATTTCATTTGTGTTATGCACATATATAAAAAGAACATATTAATATATGAAGTATACATGTTTCATTTCTATGCACACCAGATCTTTGTGATTAACTATACTTTTTACAAGATTTATATACACCACTGAATATGCTAATATTATAAGTGTTTACTATTTTAAATTAAGAATGAGGGGCTGTCTTTAAAATAAATATAAATTTATAGTAATAATTTTATCTATTCTTTGCGAGTTAGCGATTCTTCACTTGTCATCTTATGATATGCAGTTTAATTTGAACTACTTTGCATAAAGTATTAGGTCACTAATGGAGTGTCCCTAATAAACCTTTGCCCTGTGTCTTTAAAGGAGGTGCACCCCAAATGAACAGCGGCATGTCTACAGACAAACTGCTAAAAACCGGGTTTTGATACCTGTGGTGGGTAGAGCACATATAGCTCATTTTGCAGCTCTGTGCTTAAATTCAAACCAAAGAAGACCTACCCCGACACTATTTATAAATATCAAATGTTTTTCTTTATAGTACTCCACCAACGTTCTGTTTTAACTTTCACGTCAGATTACAGGCATTTTTAGCGTCTTTTACCGGAAGGAATAATTGTTTACATAATTTAATTTTGTATATTTCACAAGTTTTTTTTGTTTTGTTTTCCTTTTGGGCAGTATGTTGTAAACACTGAAAAGCGTTTTAATAGGTTCTAAAATGAAGTAGAGCAGTGGAGGATAATATTGTCACTTTAAAGGAAAAGTCTGTCATTAGTATTATACATACAAATTGTTTTGTTCGTGGTGCTTTATGGCAGAAGCCTTATGAGCGATGAATAAAACTGATATATGATTTACTGAATACAATGAAATGAGGAAGCATTATTTATCAAATGGAACATTGTGTCAAGGTAGGGTAATATCATCACTGAAGTTTTTTTGTTGAACGCGTCCATTATTCCCACCAATTTATTGTCTCGTATCATTTTGAATTAACAGAGTTAACTGTAAATTGTTGTATCATTGTTTTGAGCTCCCGAAAGGCTGGGGCAACATTGGGTTCAGCGAATTCCGGTTGGGTTTGACTTGTTGTTGGAGTCTGCGGAGTTGTGGAAGAGGAATGTGTGGATGATGGAAACAATGATGATGATTCTGGCGAAATAGTGAAGGCACTCTGGCGTGACAATTTTTTGTTTTGGAATTTCGCACAAAGCTACGCGAGGGCTATCTGTGCTAGTCGTCCCTAATTTAGTAGTGTAAGACTAGAGGAAAGGCAGCTAGTCATCACCACCCACCGCCAACTCTTGGGCTACTCTTTTACCAACGAATAGTGGGATTGACCGTCACATTATACGGCTGGGAGGGCGAGCATGTTTAGCGCGACGCGGGCGCGAACCCGCGACCCTCGGATTACGAGTCACACGCCTTACGCACTTGGCCATGCCAGGCCTTCTCTGGCGTGACACGTCACCCAGATTCTTCATTTGGACACAGATGATAAATGAGTCGCGAGGTTCGTTCAAATCCTTCTCATCTCTACTGGACATGTTGCCTGCTGAGGAAGTATTCTGACGGTTGCAATGGCACGTGCCATTTGCCCTTCATCGTACTGCCGGCTCTTCTTTCCGATAGCTAATTGTGATGACACCTGTAAAATTCAGAATAAAGTTTGGAGATTGAGTCATATAGAGAATTGATTTGCTCTTCCCTCTCAGGTTGCTCATACGCCATACATGATTGCTACTCCAAAAATGCTATATGTAAAAATAATCGCTCCCCAGAATTGGTATTGTAACATAAAATTTCGTGTTCAGATGTGATATTTCATTTATTTATCTGGAACAATTAAATTGTAAATTAAGAATTTTCAGGATTTTCCTTCGACCTGCAAGGTGACGATATTACCCGAACATTGAATTTTTGGGTGGGTAATATCGTCATGCTCGGCCCTGTCACCTTTCAAGATGGTTTGTCATGGCGGACCCCAACAATCTGTTCTGCATTTTTTAAAATAAATAATGGCTGAGGTTTATTATTCTGCTTTTCAATTTTAGTGGAATATAAGTTTTTTTCCTTTATTGTGTCTCTTATGAACACTGCTTATCAAGATATTTCCTATATATCATCAATAGGTGAGGAATTATAAACCATAATACTCACTTTGAAGTGTTATCATTCGCCGTTGATAAACACCATCGTTGGTAAGCAAAACTTTCGCGCTGAAAATTTCCTGCGCTATTCAACCTGTATATTGAATTTGCATTGGTTAATAAATTATTTACGTCACTAGTGACGATTTAGACACCTGACGATATTTCCCTCCACTTCTCTCTATAGAATCTAGCCATTCACTGACTTTAAAAATTTGGAATGTTTAATTATGCTTCACTGTAAAGTATATTTGTTGTTGGTGCGACTGAGACTGTTCAATAATATTAGTAACAAAGTCTGAGAACAGACCTGAAAGCTTTACATCTAAACAAGTAAAGCAGATCTGTTTAGCGACTTGGCGTAACAGGTAATTATAAGGAAATGATCAAAACAACATGACAGAGAAGCTCAGGTCCATGTGTGAAACCGAGGTATAATTTAGCACTTACATCGTTGCTTTACGCCTGTCTTTAAAGAGTCTGCATAACAAATGTCGCACACCCACTTTTGTATCATCTCTTGTAAAGTCAACAAAATACCGAAAAAAGAGTGGGAATATTTCCAACGATAATTGTTGACTTACATAGTTCGTGGACACATATGGGGTTTGAAGGGCTCGTCCAGAGAATTGATTGGTTATCAAATTTTATTGAAACAAACTGTAAAATTGGTAAACTGAAATGAAGATATAAGTTATTATAGATATATATTTATTCTCTATTTCGTAAGCAGTGAATATTTTTATAATTTAAATCATTCCAAAATAGTTGTTTCTTATATCGTCTTCTAGGAGTTCTAAATGTCTCTAGCAGATAAGTAATGAGTATTTGTTTGTTTTTGGAAGTTCACGCCAAGCGACTTGAAAGTTATTTGCACCAGTTGTCTTTAATTTAAAATTGATAAGAATTGAAGGCAGCTAAACAACACTACTTTCCGCTAGTTCCTGGGCTACTCCATTCTAAAAGTGGGGTTCAACCGTTTTACTCATTACACACCAACGGTCCTGAACACGATTTTCTGTTTTTGTGGTAACAGTTCACGAACCAAGGAACCTCATATAAACAGCCCGACACGCTAGCCACTGGGTTCAGGATAGGAACCCTCATCCATGCTCACTCATTTCTCAGATATTCTGAAAACAACACTGGCAAACTTTTTGTAGAAAATCCTAGATCCGTCAATAAAGTGTTTTAGATGAATGTTTAGAAATCCCAGTTGGTACTTGTATTGATTACTTTCGTAAAAATGGAATAAAAGATTTTAATTATTATTTAACTGGTACAATTAATAATATGCATTGTGAAATGAGTAACAGAATTATGTACTTCAATAAATTTAAAATTCGACAGGTCTTTCATTTTTTCATATCTCAACATATTCGAGTTGATTTGTAACGTGCAGATAATACTGACATATTTTCACCTTACACGTAACTTTGGAGTTGTTCCTTTAGAAATCAATTTGGTTCGGCATGGCCAAATAGGTAGAATTGCTGGACTCCTAATCTGAGGGTTGTAGGTTTGAGCCCCTGTCATACCAAAGAAGGTTTCCCTTTCGGCTGCGAAGGCGTAATAATGTTAGAGAAAATCCGACTATTTGTTGGTGAAAAAATAGCCCAAAAGTTGACGGTGGATGGTGATGACTAGCTACCTTCCTTCCCTCTAATCTTACGATGCTAGATGAGGGACAGCTGGCACAAATAGCCCTCGTGTAGCTTTGCGCGAAATTCAAAACAAAAAACAATTAGAAACTATCCGATTTATGTATATTTGCAATTTATGAACATCGGCGAGTATATATCAGTTTTTTTTGGCATAAAAGTATTTTCCACCAATTAACTCTTTCTTATATCACTTTACGCCAAAAGCGTGAAACATCACTACTTCTTTCATAACATATAATTCACTTTATGTTGAAATAATGTCTATTCACATTTCTTATGTATATTTTTCACATATTTTAATAGAACAAAAGATAAAAATATTATTACGTACGTACATAAACCTGTAAATATTTAAAATTATTACTAAATTAATGACGTATACTTTGCTGACTGTACGTCATTACTTATTATCCAGTTTCATACCTATGTATCTATTTTGTTATTTTTCGAAAATATCGAAAAATACACCTTTTTTGGTTCAATTTTCATACATAGCAGAAATAAAATTGTTACTTCTACATCAAAAACAACAGTTTCTAGAAACTGAGATACATGTTTAGATGCAAGCGATGAAACCAAAACAACGTCTCTCGCTATAGATAACCGATTCTATGTCCACCCCTTTTCATAATCTTATTGTTACGAAACATGCTGTTAAGATATAGTTCAACTGTTTCTTTACTTTTCACTACTCTTGTTATTACTAAGGCCAGACCAAAAGCACAGTGAGATAAAATCTACTAATCACCAGACGCAGATAGCTTAGCTGCTTTGTGCAAAAAACACCAAATCAAACTAACTAATCAGCAAGTAAATAAAAATAAAGAATAAGTTGAAGTTATCACTCTTGTACATTGTCGTATTGACCAGTAATAATTAAAAGAATAGATAAAGAAGTATATTTCTCAGTTCTTTCCAGCTTTTGTCAGTCTTAATACACATTCAAGTGACGTTGACAACGACCAAGATATATATTCTGAGTCCACAGAAAATTAGGTTCATTTTGTATTAATTCCCTCTCATCTTTTCAAGATGGGAGAGCGGATTTCTCTTGCTTTTGTGTTTCTCCTTGTTCTCGGCAGCAGAACAGGTAAGAATAAAACTTCATACAAATTTTATGTTTACTTGTTGTTCTTTTTTAATTTCGAGAAAAACGACAGGAGGGTTATCTGCGTTACACGTTCCTAAGTTTAGTAGTGTAAGAGTAGGGAAAAGGTAACTGGTTAGCTCGTTGTCAGAAATTTTCAAATTCTGAACGTTTCCGCTTTTGATTTATAGCTTTAATAGGTCATGCCCCCAGGAACGTAGCGTTATGTCTTCAGACTTACAACGCTAAAAACCGGGTTTCGATACCCGTGGTGAGCAGAGTACAGACAACCCATTGTGCAGCTTTGTGCTTAGTTACAAACAATCGAACTGAATGTTAACATCTTAGCAGCAGCATTTTTCAAAGTCGGATTGAATTGGAAACTTTACAAATTTTGACTATGGTCGAATTGTGGCAGATGTTGCGCCAACAAACAAAACCCGAGTACCAAGAAAAGACATAACTTATTTTTTATTTTCATTTATAGTGCTACCAGTAAAACACACTCCTTTACTATGATACCAAGAACACACAAATTTTCTTTTACAGTAGTAGTTATGGTAACAACTAAAGACCTCAAAAAAAGAAAAGAAAAAAAGATGTTAGACTCTCCCAGCTGGGACAGCGGCAAGTCTTCGGATTTACAACGCTAAAACTAGAGGTTCGATTTCCCTCGGTGGACACAGTAGATAGCTCAATGTGGCTTTGTTATAAGAAATACACGCAAAATAAAAAAAAGCTTAGTTAGAAAATAGCATACATATTTTTAGGCAAATGTGAAATTCATCTTATAAAATTATAAGTCAACAGGTATATATGACAGAGATTTTGAATGGATAGTTAGATTAGCATAAACAATAAAAGTAGATACTGATAACACTAAGAGAAAAGAAAAATCTTATTTATCCAAGTAGAACTGATAGTACCGAAGATAATCTGTATAAGTAAAAACACGCCCCTGGGATTGTATGGATATTATCACACACACAGACTGTAAACGGCGAGGGGCGTTTTTGTCACAGAAGAAAGGTCTCAAGGTTAAATCACGAGCCTTGTAAAAATATCTGTATGTGGTAGAGTTTGTACTTTCCAACATAATTTGTATGCTCCTATAATAATAGGTGCGTAGCCCCCCCTACCCTCAGCAGACTCCGCTTTTAATTAAGGTCATTTTAGGAGAGTCTTCCGGCTGCGAGTTCGAAACTCTTCGCCGAACATGCTTGTCTTTTCAGGCACGAAGGTGATGCAATGTAATGATCAGTCCCACACTTTACGAAGAATTTTGTTGTTCAACTGTTTTGTTTTCATGACAGTTGTTGTTAGCATTTCACCGGGTCATTGTATTTTAACAAGTTTGACTTTTCGAAATACAAATTTATGGCACAAAAAAAAAACAAACCTACCCCTGATCTAAACAGCACATAAATAATAATAACAAACAATAATGTGTAAATAAGGTTATCAACATATTAAGTGCGTAAAAAAACATAAATATAATTCACATATATGATGTCAGTTAAATTGAATCTAAAATGGTTTATTTAAATGTTGCTTTTAAGATTTTATTTTACTTATGAAATCAGTTTCATTCATTTATTATTTGGAATTAAACACAAAGCTACATAATGGGGGCCAGGTGGTGAGGGCGTTCGACTCATAATCTGAGGGTCGCGGGTTCGAATCCCCGTCACACCAAACATGCTCGCTCTTTCATACATGAGGACGTTATAATGAAATAGTCAATCCTACTATTCGTTGGTAAAAAAGAAAAAAGTAGCTCAAGAGCTGGCGGTGGGTGGTGATGACAAGATGCCTTCCCTCTAGTCTTACATTGCTAAATTAGGGACGGCTAACGCAGTTAGTCCTCGTGTACTTTTGTGCGAAATTTAAATCAAACCATACACAATGGGCTATCTGTGTTCTGGTCACCACGGGTATCGAAACCCTGGTTCTAGCAGTGTGAGTCCGTAAACATTTCGCTGTACCACTCTTTGTAGTCAGAGTTGCTAATGTTTCTCTCTTTTGTAAATGTGATAATGCAAATAATTTCTATGCAGTTAGTAGTAGTTTGATGTGGGGTTTAATTACATCAGTCTGAGATTTTACCTGTCTATATTATGTACTCATTTTCTACGTAGTCATTCCTTTACCAAGCTTTTTCTGGGGGATATTTTGAAAATTTATATACGTATTATTATGTGATATTACAAAATTTTATAGTAGCCTTCATATGCGATCATTGACTAAAGAATATTCACGTTTCAAAGTACACCATTTTAGGAAAAAAATGAAAATGAACTAAAAAATAAACTGATATAGCCAGATCAGCGAATCATGTAAACACAGTTTTATTAAGGTTAGTGCTAAGAACAAAGGTGAGTCGATCAAAGATTAAAGCAAAGTCGCTAGTTGTATTAATATATCCAATGTTCGTATTCAATCTTGCAAAAGCAATAGATCCGTAACTTTTATGGCCTCAGGAAGGACACCAGTGTGTCTACAGATTTACAACAATAAAAGTCAGGGTTTGATACTCGCGGTGGAAACAACAGATAGACCATTGTCGCCTTGCTGTAAAACAAATTAACAAATCAAGTATTCTACAGAAACGCTACCTAGTGGTTTAAGTTTACTTTCTGGTTCACTTTTGAACTCTTTAAGTCACTTAGGAAAAATTAGATTATAAACCGATAACATCTGTTCGCAGACACCATGTTTTTAATATCAAAATACGCACTAGAAAATGTTTTTAAATATAACATATAATGTAAAGTATATACAGAACGTATTGATATATGAACGTAAGATAAGAATTAAAAAAATCAAAATGTCTCTTTAACCCGTGAAAAACAAACAATAAATTTAATTGTGAACATTGAGTAATTCTAACAATAACAACATTTCTCAATATTAATGAATAAATATTTATTGAAAATTATATTAGTTTGCTTTAAGTTTTCATTTAGCGCTTGAGTGATCTTATCATTATTAAGTCATATATGTTATTATATTTCAGGATTTTCAGATCAGGTGACGTCAGTTGATCTGAATCGTGAAAATGGACGTACTGCGCCAACAGAATGTAGGTTGAAGATGGCATTCCATGATTCAGTGTTCATGTAGTTTCTTATTCATTTATATAATTTTCTTTTTGTATTTTATTTGATTAAAATTAATAAGTTAAAAACATTTTTACCAGACCCATTTTCTTGTCACCAATTTTATTTTTAATCTAATATTAAATTTTATTGTACACTCTGATTACCGTTTCTTTAATAAAATTAGGTACTCAATTTTATTATAAATATATATGGCATCACTAACATTGCTCATTCGTCCAAGTAACCCATTACATCATAGAAGTAAAGTATGCTTAGCCAATCAAACAATTCTGCTGAGGTTTTTTTTTTTTTTCATCTTTCGTATCGTAAATGCATAACTACAAGTAAAACCTATTGGAAAGTTAAGTGCATTGCAGACCTCGTGTAATTTTACTAATAGTTTAATTTCAAGAGCAATGTTTTAACTTTGAAATAAATAGAAATAAGCGTACGTTTGTTATCAGTTGATATAATTAGCATATATTTTAAATTTGTAAACTGTTTTTCAGTAAACTACAATATGATTACGTACATACGAAATTATATTCGAGCAAGACGTATTTTAAGATGGAGAATCCTGACACACGAAAATAACTTATTTTTTATTTGTACATATTTACATATTGTAACTCGAATCTTCAATTCTGATCAGTAAATAATCGCAACAAAAGAGTAAAAAAAAAAAGAAACAAGTTGATTCCACACAGGACCACCCGGCATGGCGAGGTGATTAGGGCGTTCGTCTTTTAATCTAAGGGTTGCGTGTTCGAAACCCCGTCACACCAAACATGCTCGCCCTTTCAGCCGGGGGGTGCTATAAAATGTGACGATCAATCGTTGGTTAAAGAGTAGCCCAAGAGTTGGCGGTGGGTGGTGATGACCAGCTGCGTTCCCTCTAGTCTTACACTGCTAAATTAGGGATGGTTAGCGCAAGTAGCCCTTATGTAGCTTTGCGCAAAATTCTAAAATAAACAAACCACACAGAGCCGGAGGTTAGAAGTGTATGTGTGTGTGCGTATGGGGTTTTGCTGAGTTGAACTACCCAAAATGTGTCTTAGCCTCTCCTATAACCCCTGCATCCAACGAAAAATACTTACTGTTGAAACTGTTTCAATTTTTAAGTTCTATATTACATGTACTCACAAGATGTATAGTGTAATATCCCCAATTTTTCGCATCTCATTTGGAAGAAGCTGACACTACCTTTGTTTTCATGAGATATCCGTATAACAATCATATACCTAAGATATCTGAGAAACTGAATATTTATATACCTGCTTTCCAATATGACTGGGCGAGACGTCAGATATAGCATTTATGGATTTGTTTGTGATTAGACTCTTGAAACTAGCACTGAGAAACCTGCAGGGACGAGTGGTGTGCTTTCGAAATGATAGTCTTTCAACGGAGTCTTTCTGCATTGGAAACTATGCCGCAGGACCATTGTCCATATGCATGATCATCAGATAGAGAATGACCAGCCTTGGCGACATGTACTGTAACATCGTGGTGTTAAGGCTCCAAAATATTTTTAATATAAGAAACTCAAGTTTTGTCTCAGTAAAAAAAAAAAAAAAAAGCAAATTGAGAGTGGCAAACGCTCAATTATTAATTATTTATATGAACAATTTTTTTTTTTACATATTTACAACTCTGTGTAAATAGGTAAAAGGTTGTATTGTGGTACAGAGCGAATAGTAACACATATGTAATTATTTCACTGTCTCATTGGTTTCATGTAACTTTTTTCTTCTTTAGCTCCAGTAAGCTATTTTTGTGATTTTGAGGATGGGATGTGTGACTGGAAGAATGATGATATTAATAAAAATATGAACTGGGAGATTGGTCGTGGACCAACTTTGACTCCATACACTGGCCCATCTGTTGATCATACAGTAGGAACAGGTTAGCAATATTTGTTAAAGTGAAAAGAAATATTGTTTTCGCAATACGTAATAATTTATTCAAATATTTTTCAGTAGTAGTGTACATGCTGAAGATAATGTAATTAATGATTTGATACCGGAGAAACTTCCTACTTGCGTTAGTCATTTGTTAGAAATTCCAATAAACTTTCTGATTAAACCATTGATATCTCTAGTATTGTAACCTATGTACTTAATATTTTTAGAAATTTGCGGAGTGTGTAAAAATGAATTTGAATTATAAATACATGATTGTGGAGAATTCAATGTATATGTCAATGGTGATTTAGTTCAGTGTCAGAAACGTTATTTAATGTTAGAAGTGAGAGTTATTGCGTCTATTCTTTGTTCAGTTTCTCTGTTGATTTATGTATTGTTTATTTATTTAAACTAAATAGCCTAGGCGTAGTTACTATTAATTTCAGAATTTATTTTGAAACATTATATTTGCAATTAAAATTAAGTTTGCAAATCAATTAGACTTAAAAATATTAAGAAAGAAGTAATAAATTAGTATGTTAGTGTTACATGGACTGGACTTGGCATTGGCTTTACCAAATAATCCAAAAAAATCGGCCCAGTGTTGGAATAGAACAGTAGGAATGTAAAACAGAATAGTCATATTTCTAATAAAATCAGTGTTATTGTTGTGGAAAATACGAGTTTTAAGGAAATCAAGTAGAGTAGCATTACATTATTTCTAAGAGACTTTAGAATTATTATAAAATGTCAAAATATATTTGATAAAAATTGAATTTTCTGTATTGAAATAAATGTAATAAGAATTACTGATTATCAATAGTGCTTAGTACCAGAAATCATAACGTCATTAACCAAACATGTATATGGAAATCATCATGGAGCAACTAATACTTGCCATTGATTCTAGAAAAGCTAAACTTATGTAATTGCAAAAGTAAAAAAAACACCCCAATCTTTCCATTGGCTCAGCGTTAAACTTGAGGGTTTAGTCACTAAACTTTTAGGTTCTATACTCCTGATTGACACAGACCAGATAGCCATTGTGTAGCTTTGCTTTTAAAACATGAACAATAAATAAGCAAAACAAGATAAAACAAAAATACTAGGTAAATGTAACAATATAACAACAACAACAACAATTTACGAAACTTTAGAACTTTAGTTAAATATGATGTTACAATCAAAAGCCCATTTTAAAATTATTGATAAGCTTTTGTTTGTTTGTAGTTAAACCACAGCTACACATTGAGCTATCTGTGCTTCGACCACCACGAGGATCAAAACTCAGATTTTAGACTTGTTTTGATTTTCGCGCAAAGCTACACAAGGGCTATCTGCGCTAGCCTTCCCTAAGTTAGCAGTGTAAGACTAGAGGAAAGGCCACCCACTGCCCACCACCAAGTCTTGGGCTACTCTTTTACCAACGAATAGTGGGATTGACTGAACATTATAACGCCCTCACGGCTGAAAGGGTGACCATGTTTGGTGCGACAGGGATTACGACCCTCGGATTACGAGTCGAATGCCTTAACCACCTGGCCATGCCGGGGCATATAGCGTTGTAAGCCGCATAAATGCTGTTGTGTTACTGGAGGGGCTATTTATAAACAACTAATATTCTCTGTATAAGAGAAAGACTAACTTATGAAAATTTGAGTTGCCTTAAATTGGAAAATCTTGAGGTTTTTCAAAACAAGGCTAAAGAAGTAGAAAAATTAACACTAGAGCAGAAAGGTACTATAAAATCATCCAATGAAATTATCTTAGTTTAACACGCTTTCTACTGACAAAGTGGTATGTTTGTACACTCACACTGCTAGAAACTGAGTATCGATACCCATGGTGGGCAGAGCACAGTTAGCTCATTCTGTAGCTTTGTGCTTAATTCTAAACAAACAAACAAATAGTCTAACACATTCAATATAATAAGTTTTAATTTCAATAATATTTTATTGTGTGTGTGTATATATAAAAAAAACATTAACTGTAATGTTGAACCATTAGGGGTCCTAATATAAATTTTATTGTGGAAGAATGGATACAGTAGAAAACGCTATATTGGGTGTCGTTCCAGAATATTCTAGGCATGCTTGATCTGAATCATATCTTGTGAATGAGAAGATGGCATATGGATAAGGTCAGTGTCATCTTAAAAGACACTCCCTTCTGCAGTACAGAAATGCTGTAACATGGGGCGAAGATGATCACTCAGTACAACTAAACAACGATTAGCATTGACCTTGTTTTCTGCAGGTATATGTTGTGCCCAAATCAATCCAAGAAAATGTGCTCCAGACCATTACTTGAACATCAAGACCCTTTACTGTTGAACCAAAACACTCAGGGCTGTAGAGTTCATTAAGTTGGCGCCACACGTACATTCATTTATTTGTCGAGAACACGGCGAAGGATGATTCATTTGACCAAGTAACATTTTTACGCTCCTTAGTGGTCCATAGCCTGTGCTCTATTCACCACTGAATGCGGAATGGTGCATTGCCAAGAGTAATAAACAGTTTTTGCAATGCAACCCGACTATGATATTACGTTCTATAGAATTCTCGGCAGACCGTTTTTGTTGAAAGTAGCTGCTCTCTTGCCCCAGATTAAAATTTCGATAAGCGTTTGTGTAAATGCCGAGGCCTCCTCAATTAATATATTCAATATATATATACAGGGCGGCCCATAAGCCCCTACCCGTCCACATTGTGTCTAAACAACGTTATAATACTAATGATGAGTTGAGGGTAGCTGTTACCGCGGCATTTGGAACAATAACCCCTGCTATGTTGAGGAAAATGCCTCACAGAACATGGCGTCGCATAATATTATGCAGCGAGAATGAGGGACAGCAAACAGATACACTTGATACATAAGATATGTGGATGAGTAGGGACTTACGGGCCACCCTGTATATATTGATATATCAGTGTGTGTATGCGTCTTGATTTAATTTTCGCACATAATGTGATTAGATTTTTGTCATTTTCCACTGAGTTACAGTTTTCCCAATTTTCACGTAGTTGCTTCACGATGATAAATTTAACTTCTGTAATTGTTTTATTATATTAACATTTTAAAGTTTTATCCGTTTTACCACATTAGAAAAATAAAGTATATTGTAGCAAAATTTAATAACTAATAGTAAAAATGTAGAACTAAGACGAACGATATATATTTTTCTCTTCTCTCTATTTTAATAGTAAATTTTTCAACGTATACTTGTCTTCGATGTTCTGTTGTTTAACAAATATTGTTCGAGGAGGTTTCCAACATTTTATTTTATTTAGGGTTTCACTTCGTGCAGCAAATTTTCTCTTTCAAGAATAAAAGCCTACAATTTTAGTTAGCGAACACTAGTTACTCTTGTTGGCACATTGAGTGATTCTACAAATGGACCCTTGACCATTGGTCGACTGATCTAACAAAAACCGATGGCTGATTTAGCGTGTCTGCAACACAAAAAGGTTATGGTAATATTTAAGACATTGTTGGGGCTTGAGATAACAGCTTCATGTAGAGTATGTTGCAGATGCTTAATGACTTTTTATAGATTAATTAATAAAAGATTTAAGTAGAATTCACAGAGACTTAAAGATATTTTTTACAGAATTTATACAATAAAAAATTCAAAAATATACTTTTTATTTTTTTAAATAGCGAGGTTCTATCAATTGAAAGCATATTTCTATGAAATTCAGTGTCAAACTTGAATTATATAAGTGCTTTGTCATTTGATGTTAGATTTACCTCGTTTTCCTATCGCTCCTTCTTTGCGAACTGAAAGAAAATTATTGGTGCACGTGTGTATGAGGTAAAAGGAACACTATTTATGATTGATCAGGCATTGATACCACACTACAAAAATCGGAGGAAGACGGTTTCGAGACTTTTAGAATTTATCCAAAGGCTGGTCACATTTACCTTTGAGTATAAAGGAAGACCAAATGCATGTGATGAATGACATGCTTACCAGTAGAGGTGAATCCAAAAGGGAAGGCATTTAATTCCTTCAGTGTTCTTCAAGATATACCACTAAAGAACAATTAACTGAAACTGTGAAAGCCAGTCCATTTTCATTGATAGGGTTTAATAAGAGAACAAAAGTATAGAAATGGTACTGTTGCACTATGTTGGACATATGAAAAAGATATGCTCCATGGTAATATGAAGAGATATTCTAGCAGAAGCCATGTAAAAATAATTCCTTCAACTAAAAGGAATTGCAACCTGTAAGAATCAAATTCCTAGTCACATTCACAAGTAAAGAGCAGCACAAACCAATGTGTTGAAATTGATTAAATAGCCCTAATGAGCACTTTTGTTTTGTTCTGAAATCATTTTTATTAATTATGAGAATATGAAATAGGATTATAGAATAATTTTATGTTGTGTAGGTGGGCAGAAGTATGAGGAATGATTTGGTGTTTTCTTTTTTTTTAAGGTTGATTAAATAGTCGTTTCAGCCATGTTTGTCTTGGTTCAGGTTTTGGTAAGTTCCTAAAATATCAAAATTGACAAATTATTACATTTTCGTTGTTTGAGTGTGCAGGCCCATTCTAGCTTAATGTTGCTAAATCTAACCTTGTTAAATTAAAAATTATTTAAGATTCAGTGCTCGGTACAGCTTACTGAGTATCTTAAATTATCATCATTAAATTTTCCTAAATTCATAATTATGCATACCACTATCTTTCTTTGCTTAAAGCAAAACTAAAAATCAGTCTTGCAATCAGTAAAGTTAATTAAGCATGCTTTTCTGATATTTTGATCAGTTGTTTCATCAGTTGAGTATCCTCACTTGTAATGATATTTTTACTTGTAATCTGAATAATATCTCATGAGGTTTGGCAGCTTTAGACGTTTATACAATTGATACTTGAAATTGGTATTTACCAGTTAACCAGTCAAGACTGCAGTGGTATTAAACAAGATGTCCCATAGAGAAAAAGAATTAAAAAACATTCTAAAAGGCAAAAATTAAACATAATGGATTCAACCATTGCATCCCACCTAATTGAAACTAAATGTCAATTTGATCTAGAAAAATTGCAAAAGTTTACATTTCTTTGAAAAAGTTAAGAAACTAGACATCTTGGAAATTTTACATAAATAGAAGTCTTAAAAACAAATGCCAAAAATGTTCTAAATGACCATAACAACTGAAGTCCCTCCCCATTTCTTACCCCACTTGTCTCTGTGTGAATGTGTGTTTAAACATATACGAACCTGTTACAAAACATTTCTGTCTGTATGTGATGATGCTTTTAATGGTTAAACCATGGTTGAGAATAAATGACGCATTTGTGAAATGTACAGTTATCTTGATCTTCCTTGGTTTTGTGGTTAAGGGATTTAGATTAGTTCTAGATATGTTGCAAAGCTAACAATTTGAAAAAAATTATCATAAGAATGTAATAGTAAAATAAAAAGTAATGACATATGCTATATTAAATAATATAGTTAATATTGTGAATGAAAGTAAAAATATATAACATACCTTGCTTATGTAATGCAGAAACACTAGCTGTCTGTTTGAAATATTGTCATAGAAGAAAGTAGTTGTGAAAAGGTGAATTTATGACAACATTTTTATTTTTTGGTTCTTCCATATTGCAGGAGATTGCTTTGCAGGCTTCATATTTTTGTATATGTGTGCATGGTATTTTGACTAAAAGTTTCTTTAGTAATATATGTGGGCAGAGTTTGTTCTTTCTTGCAGTTTTTATATTGTGTTTGTCAGAGTGAGGAAACGCTTTGGTGATTTTAAACAGTAAACCACATATGATTGTTATCTCAGTTTTCACGTGATGTGCTCTATGAGAATACAAAGAAATCTTTTCTTTTTGCCACGTGTAGAGGTCTCGCACTCATATTAAAAAGTTGCTTGGTTTGTGATTTACTAGCAAGCATTTCACTTCAAATGTTTGCATTTGTCTTAAATGATAATGACAGATTTATTTTCTAATACCAAGTTATCTGATGCCACTACAAATCATCTTGATTGTTGATTTACGTTAAGAAAGATATATTAAGAAACTAAGTAGCTGTTTAGTTCTCAATCCTTAACTTTTGTAGATGACGATACTTACAATTTTATAGTTGTGAAGGGGCCAAATTCTCAAACAAAAGTAAGAGGTGCTCAGCTGGATAAAGTGTATCTGTTTTTGAAAATGAAATCTATATGTACACATAAATGATAAAGCAGCTCAAATGAGTACTAGTACCTCCTTAAAAAATAATTCTATTACTCAGTATCAATGAATGCCAGCAGAACTTCACCCATGTGGTTTTGTAAAGCTTTACAGAATCTTGTGATTATATGAAATGCTGTTGAATGCTAGAAAATAATGTTTTACGTCCAGTACGTTGGCATCAAGTGAAATGGAAAGTTTTGTGATGTCACATGTAAGACCTCAGTATACTTGATATACTAATACTTATTTGATTATTATGTTCCATAGTATTGAGCATTTTTACTAATATTTGCTTTTTAAGTAATGTAAATCCAGTTTTATGTTTCCAGTGAATACGTAAATATGTATATGCACACACAAAGTGGATGATTCTTGTTTTATATGCATAAATATATGTGTACATTATCATTATGAATATCTGGATTTTAGACTATTAGATTTATTTATTTTAGATTTATTTTATAAATTTTATTTCAAAATTTTGAAATATATTTTACAGTATATTTAATTTATTGTTAAGATGTTTTAAATGTTAATTTGTGTTAGTTCTTTTTGCAATAAAATTGTTTGGTATTTGATAGGAAATGGATCATACCTGTATATTAACGCTAGTTCAGGTAAAGATGAAACGGCACGTCTCTTAGGTCCATTCTTGACCTCCAGGTATTGTCTTCATTTTTGGTACCATATGTATGGATCACATGTGGGCTCTTTAACTGTATTTATTCAGCAAGGTCTGGGAGAGACAGCTGTATTCCAGAAATATAAAAATCAGGGAGACCAATGGAAACAGGCAGTTGTCACTCTAAACTCTCAAGAAAATGATGGAAACACTTACAGAGTATGTTAAACGTATTTCACTTTAAATAACTCAAAGACAGATGTTAATTTTTCTTGTGAAAAGTTTGACTTAGTTTTTTATTCTATATATTTTTCATTAACTTTTTTTTTACTAAGGAGTAAATCACATTGATTTGTGTTACTTCAGTTTTAAGTTTATGTATATGTTCATTAATTTTATATATGTCTAATTTTTTTGTGATAGTTTCTAGCTATTCATTATTTTTTATCATTGCTTAGGTGGTAATTGCTGCAATACATCACTGGAGGACACAAAAAGAAGGTGACATTGCACTGGATGATATTTCTCTCTCTCTTGGTGAATGTGAAGGAAATCAAGGTATAACTTCTGAAATAACTTGTTATTGTCTAATTTTATTATTCACCAGCTGTCATACCAATTCAGTGTATGAAGAAGGCACAGTGGGTAATATCAATGCCTTTTGTTAGTTTTTAAAGTCATTTTTAAATAGAAATTTTTACTGTCACAATGTTGGCTTATACTTTCATCAGGTAGTAAAAAAATTGAATTAAATAACTACATTATTTTGCCTTTTGGTTTGAATCTGTAACATTCTTAGTATTAATGGATGATATTTTGTTCTCATGTGATTGATTTCCTGACGTTTTACTGATAAAATAATCTTCCATCAAATTTGTTCAACTCCTGTAAAAAAAACATTGGAAGAAGTAGGGTGCTTGGATTAGTAGGCTTGATCTAAGGTTATCTTGTCTTTTTTGATGATTATGATAATATACAATAGATATGTGAGGCTCCTTTTAACTGGGTGGTTGATGGATAGCCAATCAGTTGCAAAAAAAAATGTATTCAAACACCTTGGAAATGCATAAACGTGTTAAAGATATGCACTTCTCATCCACTTGTGTGGAATTTACATGTGATACATATATTTTTTCCTTGAAAACAGTTTTTATATGTGAAATAATTTAGATTAGCCTAAATTGGATAGAGATCTACATAAGCCATTTGAAGTTTGTGGTGGGCTAGGAGCAGGTATATGACAAAATTCTCAAAATTGTTTTCAGTAATATTATGTCACAAATAAAAACATATCAGAAGTTTATTATATTGAGTGTTATAAATTAATGTTATCATTTGCATTGATCCAAAGAATCTGGTTGTGTATTACAGTACAGAATTTATCAATCTCTTGAAGTATTCTGTTCATTTATAACATTCAGGTTCACTGTATATTGTTAAGTCAAGAAGTTGCTGTTAAAAATATTAAAAGACGTTTTATTTCAGTTGAAGTTTACAACACAGTGATGCACATATGAACTTAAATGCAAGTTAGAGGATATTTTCAGCAAATAAAAACAAAAAGTTATAAAAACTTTTGATTTTTATTGATCTAATACATTATCTGCCATTAAAAAATCTAGTCTGTGTATTATAAAGAAAGTTACTTGAAAAGATGGTTGTAAAAGTATGTAAAGTTTCCAGCATGTATCATTTTGCTTTGCAATTAAATGAAGATATTTGAACATGAAAGTTTGAGAATACTGCTTAGCTCTTGCAAAATATTTCCTAGATGAACCTCTAGTTATTCTGTGTATCCTGTCTGGGCACTTTTAGTGTAAATTTCTGCACCTTAGATTATCACATCTAAAAATGGTCTAGAGTGCATCGGATAATGTGGAATTCTGTGGCTTTTGAGGGCCATCCAGTCACAGTTTTTTTGGAGTATTACTTGTGACAAGCCAAAAGGCTTATTTGGTGTCCCCATCCTTGATTATTTTATCAATTAATATGCTTTTATATCTATAAATACACTACATGGCCAAAAGTATGTGGACATTCTTTCATCACATCCATATGTGCTTGTTGAACATTTCATTCCAAAACCATGGGCATTAATATGGAGTTGGTTCCCCCTTTGCTGCTATAACAGCCTCCACTCTTCTGAAAAGGCTTTTTACTAGATTTTGGAACATGGCTGTGGGGATTCACTCCTATTCAGCCACAAGAGCATTAGTGAGGTCAGGCACTGATGTAGGGTGAGAAGTCCTGGCTCACAGTCAGTGTTCCAGTTCAGTTTAGTGTTTGATGGGGTTGAGGTCAGAGCTCTGTGCAGGCCAGTGAAGTTCTTCCACACTAACCTCGGCAAAACGTGTCTTTATGGACCTTGCTTTGTGCACAGGAGCATTGTCATATTGAAACAAAACAGGGCCTTCTCCAAACTGTTGCCACAAAACTGGAAGCACACAATTCTCTAGAATGTCATTGGATGCTGTAGCATTAAGATTTTCCTTCACTGGAACTAAAGAGCCCCAACCATGAAAAATAGTCCCAGACCATTATTCCTCCTCCACAAAGCTTTATAGCTGGCACTATGCATTCAGGCAGGTAGCATTCTCCTGGCATCTGCCAAACACAGAATTGTCCGTCAGACTGCCAGATAGTGAAGCGTGATTCATCACTTCAGAGAACGTGTTTCCAGTGCTCCAGAGGCCAGTGGTAATGCACTTCATACTACTGCAGCCAGCCAATGGTTGGCATTGCGCATGGTGATCTTAGCTTATATGTGGCTGCTTGGGCATGGAAACCCATTTCATGCAGCTCCCAATGAAAAGTTCTTGTGCTGACGTTGCTTCCAGAGGCAGTGGGAACTCGGTAGTGGGTGTTGCAACTGTGAACAGACAATTTTTACGAGTTACGTGCATCAGCACTCGGCAGTCCCGTTCTGTGAGCTTGTATGTCCTGCAGCTTTGTGGCTGACTTGTTGGAAAGGTGGTATTCTATGACAGTGCCACGTTGAAAGTCACTGAGCTCTTCAGTACGACCCATTATACTGCCAGTGTTTGTCTTTGGAGATTTCATGGCTGTATGCTTAATTTTTTGCACCTATTAGTAATGGGTGTGGCTGAAATAGCTAAATCTGCTAATTAGAAGGGGTGTCTATGTACTTTTGGCCATGTAGTATATTTCATCAATGTGTTTTATCTTTTTTTTTTACAAACACAATTTAACTTTAATCTATTTTTTTCTGTTGAATGATCAGGTGTTCAATGCTGTCCTGTATGTATTGCAGTTAAACTGAAAAATTTATTATTAAGTTTATTTGATAACTTTAATCAGTATTAAAAAAAAGTTATTATATTGCAAATAAAGAAAAGTTTTCACATGAAGAGGCAGAACATTTTAGCTGGTTTTTCTGCTAATATTTTATGATTTTGCAAAACAGTATATTTTTCAGGAGGAAAACTTAATATTTCAAACGTGAATATATATATGTTTTTAGGAGATCCCTTGCATATTTGTACTTTTGACAACAATCATGATTGTGGCTACTCACCAAACACTAGCACATGGACATGGGCTCATAAAAAAACAGACTCAAAGCTTCCTTATGGTGTACCTGAAGAAGATCATACACTTGGAACACAAACTGGTGAGATATTATGCTGTTAGATGCATTTAGTATATAATGAAAACATACATTTACAAATTAAGATGTTTCAGTTTTAAATTGATGAGAATATACATTGTAATTTTTTGTAACATATTGACTTTATTAAAGGAAGAATTGAATTATAGAGTAGCTAAAATAATTTTACTTAGTTCATAAAACTTCATAAGCTATACATTGGAATTTATTTGCATTGCCTAAGGATGAATTCAATATAAAAATAAAATAAAGAGGTTACATTTTTAATTCCAAAGGACAAATTTACAAAGGATTGTTGATATTAATCAGTTATGAACAAGTTCTGTTTGTACTGAAGATATTTATATATAGATTGTAAATGTTTTGTAACCCATCAATAGATGCTCATATGAAACTTAGTTTTTTAGATTTCTAAAGGTATTGGTGATGATTCATGTCAAAACATGTAAAACATTTTTGTGCAAAATTCTTCTGATGGTGAGTCAACATAAGCTTTAATTCTATGCATTGCACATACTTTTTAAAGTATTATAATTGACAGAAGTGTGTCTTGAAAATTGGAAATTAAGTGTGTAATATTTAAGTGTGTATATAAGTGTACACATACACACACAGTATCTTGTTCACCCCCTACAAAGTTTCCACATTTTGTTGCTGTCTGAGCTTACAGTCATGAAGTTAATCCCTTTGCCAGAAACCAGTACACTCGTTATGTGACCTTTCAAACTACTCTCTTGCACTTGAACTGATTTAGGATTGCAGTAGCAAAGAGGTTAACTTTGGAGTAAATGCATCTGTTCAAGTCACTAACTACTCGCATAGTGATACAAGAAACCAACCATGAAGACCAAGGAGCTTTTCAAACAAGTAAGGGATAAAGTGGTAGAGAAGCACAGATCAAGAGAAGGTTACAGGAAAGGTTCAAAGTTGCTGATTATTTATTTGACTACAGTGAAATTCATCATTAAGATATGGAATGTGCTTTGTACCATCCAGTCATAACTGGGATTAGGCCACTGTTCTAAACTAAGCAGCAGGGCAAGCAGGAAACTGGTTAGAGATGCTACTGTGAAGCCAACAGTGACTTTGAAAGGTTTGCAAAGTTTCATGTCTTAAATGAGAGTCAGTGTTCATATATCAACAATATCCTTGTCCCTATACAAATCTGGCTTGTAAGCAAGAAGCCCCCCACTAGTACAGCAGTAAGTCTACGGGTTTACAATGCTAAAATCAGGGGTTTGATTCCCCTCGGTGGGCTCAGCAGATAGCCCAATGTGGCTTTGCTATAGGAAAACACACAACACACATCTTGAATGACAAGAAAGAAGCCATTACTGAAAAAGAATCATCTTAAATCTCATATGAAGTTTGTGACAAAGCATGTAAGTTATATTGCAGATATGTGGCAGAAGGTTTTGGTGAGATAAGACAAAAATTGAGCTTTTTGGTCTAAATTCAAAGCATCAGATTTGGCACAAACCCAACACAACATGTCACCCAGTCAACACTGCCCCAACTGTCAAGTAAGTTGGTGGCAATATCATGTTATAGAGATGCTTCTCATAAGCAGGGAATGGGAAGCTTACTAGAATTGAAGGAAAGATGGATGGTGCAAAGTACAGGTGAATTCTAAAGAAAAACCTGCTTGTGTCAGCCAAGAATCTAATACTAGGTTGGAAATTCATATTTCAGCAGGATAATAAAATTTCCTAAATATCTGTCAAATGTTTGTTTTCACTAAGATTATACTTGTCTGTTATTTTCTCTACCCTAAGTATGTGGGGTCTGTCAATTTGACCAACTTCATAACCATCATAAAAAAAAATTAGGAAATAAATATAAATTATTATTTTTGTGTGCAAGAATGACTAGGTACTATCACATGAAAATACAAATGTTTAGGCTAAGTATCTTAAGTTTCATAACATTATATGTATTTATTATTTTTTATGGTATTGACCTTCCAGTTGTGCCTGGCTGATGTTGTGTAACTTGCAATAACATAGTTCATGTGCATTTATGTTAGTGTATCCAATAATATAAAACTGACTTTTAGTTTTTACAAAGTGACACTGTTTTGGCTGTGTTTTAGTGAACTAGTTATTTGGAATATACAGTCATATTTCAATTAATATACATTATATATGTATGTAGAATATTAATATTTACAAATAAGTTATGAAACTTATTTTTCTTAAAACATAGAACAATAAATATAAAAATAAAGCAACCAATTATTTGTTCCAAAGGACAAATTTACAAAGGATTGTTGATATTAATCAGTTATGAACAAGTTCTGTTTGTACTGAAGATATTTATATATAGATTGTAAATGTTTTGTAACCCATCAATAGATGCTCATATGAAACTTAGTTTTTTAGATTTCTAAAGGTATTGGTGATGATTCATGTCAAAACATGTAAAACATTTTTGTGCAAAATTCTTCTGATGGTGAGTCAACATAAGCTTTAATTCTATGCATTGCACATACTTTTTAAAGTATTATAATTGACAGAAGTGTGTCTTGAAAATTGGAAATTAAGTGTGTAATATTTAAGTGTGTATATAAGTGTACACATACACACACAGTATCTTGTTCACCCCCTACAAAGTTTCCACATTTTGTTGCTGTCTGAGCTTACAGTCATGAAGTTAATCCCTTTGCCAGAAACCAGTACACTCGTTATGTGACCTTTCAAACTACTCTCTTGCACTTGAACTGATTTAGGATTGCAGTAGCAAAGAGGTTAACTTTGGAGTAAATGCATCTGTTCAAGTCACTAACTACTCACATAGTGATACAAGAAACCAACCATGAAGACCAAGGAGCTTTTCAAACAAGTAAGGGATAAAGTGGTAGAGAAGCACAGATCAAGAGAAGGTTACAGGAAAGGTTCAAAGTTGCTGATTATTTATTTGACTACAGTGAAATTCATCATTAAGATATGGAATGTGCTTTGTACCATCCAGTCATAACTGGGATTAGGCCACTGTTCTAAACTAAGCAGCAGGGCAAGCAGGAAACTGGTTAGAGATGCTACTGTGAAGCCAACAGTGACTTTGAAAGGTTTGCAAAGTTTCATGTCTTAAATGAGAGTCAGTGTTCATATATCAACAATATCCTTGTCCCTATACAAATCTGGCTTGTAAGCAAGAAGCCCCCCACTAGTACAGCAGTAAGTCTACGGGTTTACAATGCTAAAATCAGGGGTTTGATTCCCCTCGGTGGGCTCAGCAGATAGCCCAATGTGGCTTTGCTATAGGAAAACACACAACACACATCTTGAATGACAAGAAAGAAGCCATTACTGAAAAAGAATCATCTTAAATCTCATATGAAGTTTGTGACAAAGCATGTAAGTTATATTGCAGATATGTGGCAGAAGGTTTTGGTGAGATAAGACAAAAATTGAGCTTTTTGGTCTAAATTCAAAGCATCAGATTTGGCACAAACCCAACACAACATGTCACCCAGTCAACACTGCCCCAACTGTCAAGTAAGTTGGTGGCAATATCATGTTATAGAGATGCTTCTCATAAGCAGGGAATGGGAAGCTTACTAGAATTGAAGGAAAGATGGATGGTGCAAAGTACAGGTGAATTCTAAAGAAAAACCTGCTTGTGTCAGCCAAGAATCTAATACTAGGTTGGAAATTCATATTTCAGCAGGATAATAAAATTTCCTAAATATCTGTCAAATGTTTGTTTTCACTAAGATTATACTTGTCTGTTATTTTCTCTACCCTAAGTATGTGGGGTCTGTCAATTTGACCAACTTCATAACCATCATAAAAAAAAATTAGGAAATAAATATAAATTATTATTTTTGTGTGCAAGAATGACTAGGTACTATCACATGAAAATACAAATGTTTAGGCTAAGTATCTTAAGTTTCATAACATTATATGTATTTATTATTTTTTATGGTATTGACCTTCCAGTTGTGCCTGGCTGATGTTGTGTAACTTGCAATAACATAGTTCATGTGCATTTATGTTAGTGTATCCAATAATATAAAACTGACTTTTGTTTTTACAAAGTGACACTGTTTTGGCTGTGTTTTAGTGAACTAGTTATTTGGAATATACAGTCATATTTCAATTAATATACATTATATATGTATGTAGAATATTAATATTTACAAATAAGTTATGAAACTTATTTTTCTTAAAACATAGAACAATAAATATAAAAATAAAGCAACCAATTATCTCTTCTAGCTATGACCTGTGAACTTGGTTGCTACTGGACAAAAGTTGCTAAGCCTTTTAAAATTTTGCACATGCAGAATATGAAACAAAATATTTTTTTTTAGATTATATATGTATACACAGTTGAATAATCAAACAATAAAAAGTTACTATATTGCTACTATAGTATTCCACTACATTTTGTCAAGCTAAGTTGTATTTAGGTCTAAAAACATATGAAACTTTGAACAGACTAAAGACACAATCTACTTTCTTGAAATCTTGGTTCAAAAAAATGTGCTAGCCTTTTAACAGATTAAAATGGCTGAGAAAACTATTAGGGGACATTCTAAGGTATTAATTGGTTATTCACATAGCATATATTGACGTAAGTTTATATGAGGATGATTTCAGAAAATGGGAAGAGGTAATAAGGGCCACTGTGTTTGATTTAGTATTTAAGTCATATCTTAGCAAAATAAAAAGCTATGATGTTCTTAATTTATGTTATAGCTTATCAATATTAGTAATATGAGTAACTAATTTGTACAAAACTATGGACTTAGTATTCTGACATCACAAACATCTAATCTGAACCAGTGCTGCATTCAGGATACCATGTGACTTACAAAAATCAATATTTAGGTATATTCTTTTAATATTTATATCTCAATTAAGAAATTAAGTCGTGTATAATATAAAAGTTTGAATTATAATCTACAGTTTGATACCAAACATATTGACATAAATTTGTAAAATAGTAGTGCCATAAAATTTTGAATGCAAGTCAACAAATATGATGACATAGCCCTTGAACCATCATAAAAGGGTCAAAACAAAAATTAGCTGCAGATTGATTAGTCATATTATTTTGGTGTTTGGCATTACAAAATCTTTTTTCATTTTTATTAGGTGGGCACTTTTACTTCTATACCCGTTTATCAAATGGAGAAAATGCAACACTTCATAGTCCTGTGTATTCAGCTGGAAGTACAGGCCAAAGATGTGTCAAATTTTTCTATTATTTTAATGCTCATTATGCTGTGGATGCTGTTTTGAGGTTACATATTGTAGAGGAAAATTCTGTTGGAGAATTAAATGGTATGTTCTGATAAATTTAAATCATATACATATATATTAGGATTGATAGATTGATTTGCATTTAAAATTAGTAACATGTTCTAAAAAACTGGTAGTAGTTTATTAGCTTTCATTGTGAAGTGTACCAGAATGCAACAGGTAAACCTATTCCAATTAAGTACACTTTACATGAGTGTTTCTTTGTCCATATTACTTCTGTAATGAGATATATGATTTTGTTCTATAGTTTTGTATTTAAAGTACTTTAATTCATCATATAATGCACAAAAATGTTTCAAGTTAATTACCTGTTCATATATGAATTGAGTCTTATTTCAAATTAGGCTATGAATGCATACAATAAAAACTGAAATATATAGGTTATGGAATTAGAGCGAATGTAAAGCTTACATATTTCAGGTTCAGAAATTTTGTTTATTTGAAACTAAGGTATGTGGTTAGATTATAATTTATTTGACTGAAAGAGACTGTACTATCAAAATGCACATATATTTCAAGAGTTATAAAAATGATTTTTTAAATGGTGTGTTTGCTGAATAACATAGAAAGAATAATTGGTAATATTATTGTTGCTTTTTCTTCAAATACTTGTATGAATAGAAAAGAACATTACATTTACCTTAAAAATCTTAAGTTGTATAACCATATTTAAATTAAGGTTTATTTTTGTTTTTTTGTTGTTGTTGGTGTGGTTATAGTTTCTTTGCTTTGCCTTTTTAAGCAGAACTGATTAGCTGTGTGTTTGCAAAACTAGTTACTGCAGGGGAAGTAGCAAATAAAATAATATTTTAGGCCTTGACATCATTTTTTCTTCATTAAAATTTAGTTTTATTGAGGGAAAGAAATTTGCAAATAGATAGAGAATAAGTATCTTAAGCTGAACATTTATATTTTATTTTGAATAATTTTTCAAGTATTTTATGTTGTAAGTTTGGTTAGAAATTATTTGCGAACTATAACTTCATAAAAATCATATTTTAGAATAAAGCATATTCAAAGTATTTTAAATTTTCTTAAATTCTAGCTTACCATATATTGTTTAGGTTTGGTGCCAATTTAATCCTTGTTGCCACTTTTTGTGGCAAGTTTCAGCCATCAAATCTTTTTGTTATTTCATAGGATGTTGTCTATTTTTTAACATATGTAAAGCCTAATGACAACAAGAGATCTGTTAATCATTCTAGACCATTTCATCAATGAAAAATAAAAATGCTCAAAGCCAATTATTATTTAAATATTTTTCAAGCCAACCCTTTTCAATGGTCAGCCAACCTGTTAAAAAAGAAAAGTTGTCTTAGCTAAATATGGCTCTTACTCTTGCAGATATAAAAGTGCTGTATGAATATCATATACAGCAAATACATTTCTAGATAACTGATCAACTATGGAGTAAAAGTGGAATGTACTTTTCAGTCAGATTTGTGTCTGTCTTAAGAGTGAGGACTTACTGTAAAATCTTTTAGCTTCTCTTTCTCAAATATTTGACTTACTTATCACATGTTTTTATCTTCACATAAGGTTAATTTTCACTTTAACTACAATGTTTTATTGTTTATCTTTCTATCTTAAGGCAGTTTATATTGAAATTTAGTTCTGACCAGAAGGCAATAACCATCCATTTGTATGATCAGCCATTCTTCTGTTGTTTTTTTTTGGTTTATGTTTTTATTTAACTTCACATCTTGGTTTTTCTCGTTCATCATGCTTGCTCTAAGTTATTTGCACTTATCTTTCCACGTATTAGCTCTATAATTCTCTTGTTATTACCTGATCTTCACAACTGATTATATTTACAAATTACCTCATAGAGATAATTTTAAATTAGTATGTGTAATAAGATTGAATTTTTGTTTTTTGAAAGTTTATGTGTATTGTAAAAAACAAAATGTTGCAAAACTGAAATCGTTTATAAAAGATATCCATTTTACAGTCTTGTGTTTTAAAAATTAGCTTCCAGAAATTTTTCATTCAAACAGTTATGTCATTTTAACTTCTATTTCAAATACTGATTAATTGGCTACCTCACAGTTTTTTACAGAAGAAATGTTCATTAACAGTTTTTTCCTGATTCATAAATATATATAGTACCTATATATATCTTATATATTTATATATATTTTCGAGATGTTTGTAAAAGCAAGATGCTTTATTTATTTATTTCAGTGACTGATATCTGGTCAAAGTCTAAAAGCCAAGTACAGTTCAAGCAGTGGTTGTATGCAGTGGCTCCATTTGTTCCAAGCCAACAATATCAGGTAGTTCTAAAACTTGGGATCTTATAAATACATTTTAAGTTTATAAATTTTTCACAGTTTGATGGAATTTAAGTTTACTTGCTCTAGGAATGAACTATTATGGGTAGATTTATTAATAAAATGCTGTGTTTAAAATCCCATCCCTCCAAGTCTCACTGGTTAATCTCAGGGCTTATAATGCCAAAAATCAACCTTAGAAATGTTGTACTTGCCTCTCTTAAGAACAAAGAGGTAAAATCTATATTCTGTACTGAGTGCAGTAAGCCAGTGAAATGATTTTTCAAGCTACAAGTCTTTTTTTTTTTTACTTAAACGTTAGTGATAAATGAGTATATGAAGTTAGATACAAAATTTAAAAGTTATGAAATCAGTGAAAGTCACTGACTTTGTATTATTCACAAAGGAGATATTTATATTTAGGCCAACTCATTTAGTTTGGTAAAAATAGTCTATTACTGAAAAAAAAAGAATGGCAAAAGAATCTTCTTCTTAAGATGATGAACTTAACTGTTAGTAGAGAAAAATTATGAAAGATTTTCATGATTAATTTGTTATTATTTTTATGTGTTCATTTTATACTTGCCTTTTTAAAATCAAATTTAAAATTATGTTAAAGGAATTCAGTTTAACATTTTTAAGTAAATTTTTACGTGTTTGAAGACAACCTGTATGTTTACCTTGTTTCACATATTTTATATATATTTTTTTTTTAGTAGCTCACTTAACATTAATTTAATATCCACATGTACTTTGGTACACAAGTATTTTGATTTTTATTTGCAATAATTGTTATCTGAAGTTAATTTGGAAAATCAAATGGAGATATCACAAAATATCTGTAATATAAATATATCTGTAAAATATCTGTTTTTGTTAGCAGATAAACTTTTGGATGAAATATGAAATTCTGTTTATATTATTTTTTCATATTATGTAGATTCGCTTTCAAGGCAACATTGTTGCAGATTCTTCTACTTCCATAGCCATTGATGATGTTGTGGTTTCTGATGGAATTTGTCCAGAAGCTGGTACTTTCATGAACCTTTTAAACCTCTATTATATCAAATATAATAGTTTTATATTGTATTTGATTTATTTATTAGTGGTATTCTGAACACACAAAATGTGTGTGTAATAGAACTAGATAGATTAGTGGAGTTTGGTAACTGAACTAATCGATTAATTTTACATGAGGCTGAGTTAGTTTCTAATAAATGAAATCTGATTTTGATTTCTTAATTATTTTTCATGAGTTGTATGAGCTGTAATACTAACTGATTAAGCTGAACAACTTTTAATTAATTAAAAATAATGAGAAATCTTAATGACAATATTTCAATTACGTGGCACTATGTAACACAAATTTTGGTCCTGCATAGTATGTGTTATTTTTTTATTGCTTATGTTATAAAAGTACAGAAAGTGGCCATTATTCCCTTCAAACTTTGCTTTTGTGACCTGGATAATGTAATTTAGAAATTAACCTATTTTCTATGTAAAAACAGGCAAATTTGTACATTTTCATTTACATAAGGTCTGAATAAAACAACATATGAATCAATATTTACATGTATTTATACTAAAGTTGTACAAAAATGAATAAAAGTGTTTAGAAGTGAGTAGTTTTTCGAGATTTACAATTGTAATGTAAATCACTTCACACATCAGCCCCCAAATATAGTCTCCCATCATGTTTTTGTTATACGCTCATTTTAAAGTGTGTGATAACATCAACCTCCTCTTCTGATTTGTTGCTCTCTTCTGAGGATGGTTGCTTTCTCTCTGGTGGAGTGGGTACAGGGAGCTCAGGGCAGTGTGGCACTGGGGCAATGGAAGGTCCGGATACATGATAGCAATTGCATTCTTGCCAGTCCGACATTTGTAAGGGTCCACCATGCAGAAGTAGCAATTGCTTGAATGGTTAACGTCAAATTCTTGGAATAGCGAACTTCACGGCTCCCTTTTCCCCTCTGTACCATCCTGCAAAAGAGCAAAATAAAATTATTATGAAGAATAAATTTATTTTATCAACACCTAATGTGTAAGAGGTTCATGCAAAATATTTTATATGTGATATTTTTTCTATACTATTGGACATTTTTGAAAAGTAAATGGTATTTAAATTTTAAAAGGTCTAAAATTTGTATAATATAAAATCTTACTATTCAAGCAAGCAATAATTGTCCGTCTTACCTTTTAGAGTTTCTTTGCAGTGGTCACAGATAAAATGAGGTGCTCAGGGTTTGTCTTGATCTCTGACAGGTATACTGAAATATGCCTTTTTATATGCAAAAATGGCTCGTTTGGGTTGAGAAAATATTTTACATAGAAGAGCGAACAACGTTTCGACCTTCTTCTGTCATCGTCAGGTTCACCTGATGACCGAAACGAGCCGTTTTTGCATATAAATTTCTCAACAAGTGGGTTTCTCGACATCACTGAAATATGCCTTGTAGGCTTCACACATTTTAGTAGATGCTGTCACAGAGTACTTTTTCACTCTTGTCTTGGTAAATTGGCCACATACATAGCAGAATGCATCTGGAGAATGCTTGCAGCTTCTTGATGCCATCTCTGATAAAATCAGATAGGTCTGTATGTTTACTTAAGCAGCTAGAATTAAACTGAAGTGGTGAGCCCCTGCATATGTATTACTATGAAAAGTTCTAGAAAATTCTCATAAGTTCTACAATGTTCTAGAAAGTACTTGAAAATTCTTGTAAGTTTGAGAAAATTATCTATGAGCTACTCAGCACTGAATCTACCAGGAGTGTTCTTGAAAATGGGTAAATTTTGAAAATTTCATTGCCCAGGTCACAAAAGCAAAGTTTGAAGAGAAAAATAGGTCTTTTCCATTTACTTTAGGCATAAGCAATTGGGAAATAACACTTTTTGTCCAGGAATGAGAAAAAGTGAAAATTTTGTTACATAGTGTAATCAAAAACACTAATAGTTGGAAATACTAATTTTGATTATTGATTAGTTTCATGACTTGGTTTTACATAATCATAATTTTGATTAATCAGTTTAATAAATTTTCTTAAGTAATTGATTATAGTAATTAATCAAGTTAATAACCCAGTTGTTTTAAGTTTTAACAAATGTAATTTTTTCTGTGTATTTGTTAAATTTTAGTTTTATCTAATCTTTTTAAAAATTCATTTTTCTGTCATTAAAAGTACAACTTTTAAATGTACATTTGTTGCCTCTGTTAAGATGCTACACGTCATTAGGATGTACCCATTAAATTACCAAATTTTGTGTTTTGCAACCACTTAGTCATCAGTTCAAATATTAAATGTGAAAAGTTGTAAATGAAAATAAATATGTGAATTTTGCTGTAATTTGTTAATTATATAAACCTTCATCATATGATAGTGTAAAGTAAAATTTAAAAATGCTGTAATATTTTCTACACTTTAGAACATATGATGCAAATTTGAGAGTCAGGACAATCAGTAGTAGTCATTCTTTATATTCATTCAATTTTAGCTAATTAATCAAGTAGCATAATCATTTATTTGTGTATATAGTGAAAAGCTGAGCTTATCCTATAAATGTAGAATGATAAGAAACATCCTTATGAGACAGAATATGTAGGCTTGTCTTACTGAGTAAGAAACTGTTTGAATATGAAGAGAGATTTTTGAATAATAGTTTTCTAGAAATTACAATTTTGATGATGACATAATGAAAAATATATATAGATCAAATGTGAAAAACTTAGGAAACATGAAATTGCATAAAGAATAGTTTTCATACTGTAAGTCAAAATAAGATATGTATCAACATATAAAAACTATAAGATTCTTGCTGACAATTTGATTTTTCTTAAGGTTTCTGCAACTTTGAAGACAACTTGTGTTTTTGGACACATGGACCAGGAAGCTTTAATTGGCTAAGAAGAACAAGTGGAACATACAATGATAATGGCCCAAAGAAAGATCACACTAAATCCTCAGACTCGGGTAAGACTATTTTTGATTTTATAATACAAAAATGGTTTTGAAAAAATTATTTGTATTGGATTTTACAAGCTTTAACCAAATTGAAAAATTTGTAAACATCTTTCTAACATTTTGAGGGATGTGTATGGTAAATGTTAATACAAACACTGACCACTGAAATAATATCTTTGTTGTGATCATTAGATATTTGACCTGATGATAATGTTATCTACTTTTTGACAGCTTTACTTGAGTTTAAGTGTGTTTTCATTATTTGTATTACTAATTTTAAATGTATATTGAAAACAGAAAAGATTAAAGGTATTAGAAATGGTACTTACATCATTGACAGGTGAATTTTATTATTCTAAATTATTATTTTCCAACAATAGTACAAGCAAGTATTGATATTCAATGATACACATAAAATGTGTTGTTATAGTCGTAAAATGTTTATGTACGTGAGGCATTCTCAAAGTTGCTGAAGCTGTTACCATTATACTCTAGAATTCTTTGTTTTTTGACCATGTTATAAAACTTTTTTAGTATCAAAACATAATTTTTTTCTGCAGAAAAGTAATGACATGTGCCAGAATTATAATATAAATTTTTTGCTAAGAATACTGTTTCAAATGGTAATTGAAGTTGATTAATTATTTGCCAGGGTGAAGCCATAATTATTACCTTCTATGAACATTATTTCATACATATCAAAATTGAGTATCTCTCTCTAAATAAATCAGTTCATACTTGTGTAAAGGAAAGTTTTAAGTTGAAAAATGATTTTTATTTTATGTTACTTACAAGCATTCTTGGTAGACTTTTATGGCCATATTTGATACATTTTTACAGGTGTACTTGGTAAAATTTTACAGGCATAATTAACAGAAAGAGCATATTTGGTCACTTCTATTGCATGAAATTTTTTTTCAGCAAATCATTTTTTTCTGTCTTCTGTGGTTATATGTGGAGATGGACTAGCCTTTATCATTATGAATAAGTCTGAACTGAGTAGTTTCTAAAAATAGAAACTGTGTTAATGCAATTTTACTTCTGTGCTGCAGAAGGGTTATTCAAGTTTTCTTGTAGTTTTCACTAGAATGTTAAATATCAAGTATGTGGTATGAGGAAATGCTTTTTTTTAGATTTTATTCTTTCATTTTGATTGGCTTTATTGATAATAATTGTAAAGAAAATAATACTTAAGAGTAAATCTGCTAAGCAAATTTATTTACCGTATATGCTGGTCTATAAGACAACCAGGGATTTTTTTGAACAAATCAAGTGTATTTCTTTGACGTCTGTATAAGATGATCTCTATATAAGTTCTAGGATATTGATTTTGTAAAGAAGTTATTACAAGTTATACTTGTAACTGTGTTAACCTGCACTCAGTGGTAATCAATACAACGACATTATATTGGGTTCATATTAAAGTATTAATTTATAGGTCAAGTTAATTAACATATTCATACCAATTTCATAGTTTACAGTTAATACTATTACATTTTTCAGAAATTATGGTAATGTTCAGTCTGTTATAGTTTAATCAACCAAAATTGCCATTGTTTTCTATTTCTGTAAAAGGAGAGATGTTTTTTACTGATGTACCTAGAAAATTGTATGCAACAATATTGATTATAAAGTAAGCTTAACTTGCACCAGGCTCACTTTTCTCTTGTGTTTAATTCTGAGGTATATTAACATGTCTTTTTTTTAAATTTCATGGTCACTGTTTCTTAATATTGTCATGACGTAAAGGTATTATCATGATATCTTATTGATGATAGGCAAATATTGCAAAATCTGTTATGTATGATTTCATTTTTTTTAATATGAGAATGTTTGTTATTAGCTCCTTCATTGATAGAGCAGTTTAAGATGGTATTTTCCTTAGATTTGTAGATGTTATTAATTAATTAATATAGTTATATTTTGAAGTTAATCAAAAAATAATTAACTTTCAGTATAAAACTGAAACTTAAACAGGTATAAAAAAATGGTATAACAAGTAAAGTGCCTTTGGTACTATTATAAGAGGCCCCAGCATGGCCAGGTGGATAAGGCACTTGACTCGTAATATGAGGGTTGCGAGTTCGAGTCCCCATCACACCAAACATGCCACCCTTTCATCCGTGGGGGTGTTATAAAGTGATGGTCAATCCCACTATTCATTAGTAAAAGAGTAGCCTAAGAGTTGGTGGTGGATGGTGATGACTAGCTGCCTTCCCTCTAGTCTTACACTGCTAAATTAGGGACAGATAGTCCTCGTGTAGCTTTGCATAAAATTCAAAACAAACAAAACTAGTGTAAAAAAATTAAAACTCATTCAAATAAAAAATTCTGTATCATTTAATAAATCTGTTAATATTTTCATATATCTGTTCTGAAAGGTTACTACCTACACATTGATGCCTATGGAAAGACCCCAGGAAGTTTTGCTCGACTTGAAAGCCTGACCTTCACTTCTGCTAGTAATTCCAAAAGGTCTATGGAATTCTGGTACCAACTGTATGGCACAGGGGTAAAAGCCTTAAGGGTAAATAATTTTTCTGTATATTTAAGAGTTTTATTAGACTGTGCATGTTACTTAGAGGAGCGAACAACGTTTCAACCTTCTTCGGTCATCGTCAGGTTCACAAAGAAAGGAAGAGGTAACTGACTGGAAGCTGACCACATGTTTGAAAGGGGTTGTGTAACTGAGTGTCGGAATGTTGGTTATTTTTCTGCTGATGTCAGAAATATATGGTATGCAGCAGTATATGGTTTCATGATTTTTTGATTCGTGAGATATATTTACTTTTGTTGGTTGATTTTGCTTTCTGTCTAGGTGTGTGCGTATAATGTTTTCTACGGTTTGTGGAGGAAACTTATTGATGTAGATGAAGTATTGTTTTATTTTGTCTAATTTATCATTAATTTTATCTGGTGAGCATAGTTTTATGGCTGTGTTTATTTGGTTTCTTAGTATGTTTAGTTTTTGTTTTGTTTCATGTGTTGAGTCCCAAGGAATGTATAGTTCAGTATGGGTGATTTTTCGGTGGATTTCTGTTTTAAATTGTGTGTTGGTTTTTGTAATTTTGAGGTTAAGAAATGATATTTGATTACTTTTTTCTTGTTCACACGTGAAGTTGATGTTGGGATGTATAGCGTTAATGTGATTGAGAAAATGCCCATCAACTTAATCATAAAGCCTTAATGGCCAGTTTCGATGTTATATCCCTCTTTACAGAAGTTCCAACCACTGAAGCCTGCAGGATAGCCTTGGAACTCTATATCCGAGACCCTAACCCATCTATAGACATTCCCAGCAACCAATTAGCAACCCTCATAGAATTCACCACAATGAAGACAAACTTCACCCAATATCACCAGTTCTAGCCAATATTTTTGTAACACAAGTTGAAACACAAGCAATTAACACAGCATTACATCCACCACTATACTGGTACAGATATGTAGATGACACGGTTGCGGGATTCATATCTACAGAACACACACTTAATTTTTTCAATCACATTAATGCTATACATTCCAACATCAACATTAGTTAATACTTATATGTATTTGCCATAATGCTATGGCAATATGATATATTCTGTTCCAATCAAATATATTTTTTTTAATTATGTTTTAAATGTTAAGCCAGAGAATCATTGTTTAGGGTAATTTATATTTCTTGTGAATTTTAACCCTAAGTGTTTGGCAATTATTCAGTAATTATAAAAGCCATAAGAGATAATCATGGTTTCTGTTACACTGAATAAAACTACTTTATATATGAATTTATCAGAATGTTTATTTTAGGTATTTAGTGGTAACCTGGAGTTTTACATATGGTGGATGTCAAGCAGTGTTAAACCTGAGAGTCTGTAGTTTGAAGAGAAAATAGTTTAAAGGTGTAAAAGGATAACATAGAGTAATATTTTATAGTTTTTTCAATATCACGTAGGTAGATAATTTAAGGTGAATTTTGTTAATTAAAAATATTGGACAATTTTTAGGTGATACAGAAACAGTCTGAAGGTATGGAGGAGGTACTTTGGCATCTTGATGGGATAAAAACCAAAATCAAAACATGGAGTAAAGCTATGGTTCCTCTCATGACAAGCGAAGAGAATTACCAGGTTGAACTTGTTATAAAAAAATACAGCAAAACATTTGAATTTTTTTTTCTGTCCTTAATGTAGTTTTAATTTTTGCTGATTTCAAAACAGAATAACTTATTTATTAACGTTCATCAACTGGCAATTAATTTTAAAGTTATTGCTTATTGCTCTTATTAGTTTAAAAAGTGTAGAAATTGTTTACAAATAAAATATTTTATTCAAATATGTTCATAGTTTGTTTTGTCTTACAGATTATTTTGGAAGGTTTAGTGTACGATGGCTCTCAAGGAGATGTTGCTGTTGATGACATCAAATTTTATTTTAATTTTTTATCTGATTTGGTACCAGAAGATGCTGATCCACAGTCAGGTATAATGAACAAAAATTCTACTTGAAGAAAGTCTTAATTGCATATAAACATTAAAAACGTTTATTACACTAGTATGTATAATCAGTATAAGAATTTAATTTTAATCTAATTCAACTAGGTAACTCATTGAAGAATATATTGGTGTCTACATATATTTTTTTTGTAATTGTATTTTAAAATAAATTTCAGTAACAGGAGCATTGGCAAGGAAATGGCTCAATATTTTTAATTGTTTCTAATCTATAGAATTTAAATTAGGAAATAATACAAGCATATTCAATATTTTGTTTATGAAAAAAACTTGTTTTTAAAATATACATTTAGTTTTTAATTTTATTTTCAAATAAGTTTCATTAACAGGAACTTTGGCAAGGAAACGGTTTAATGTTTTTGTTTGTTTTCAATTTGCAGCATTTGACAACAGAATTTAAATTCAGAAATAATACAAGTATATTCAGTATTTTTAAATTAAAACTTGATTTAAGAATATACTTCTACTTAAGCAGTGTGTTGGTATTTGCTGATTTATATT